>NC_026154.1:3838607-3883228 GCF_000512975.1 Sesamum indicum
CCTTAGCCACCGCTGCTCCTCCCTCAACCACCGCTGCTCCTCCCTCAGCCAGCGGGCCTCTTCGCCAATCGGGTTTTCGTTTGAGGATGAAAATGTGAAGCATACGTGGGATTTTGACAAGGGTCTCAAGGAAAAGGCGAGGATATGGGGTTTTTGAAGTAGAGGCAGTGTGATGCTCGAGCTTAAAGGTAGTGCAGATGGCAACATTTTCTACACCTCCCTCTGTGTGTGTGTGTTTCTGCCTGGAGATTCTTGAAAAGCTACAGAGATATGGTGTATGTCTGTATATTTATGTACTCATGGTGGTGGGAGATTTAATGGAAGATATTTCTAGAGACTTTGACGGTTGAATTATAGTTAAAAACTGGTAATAACGGCCGTTAAGAACTAAAATAACTACTTTAAGACGGCGGGAAGGGAGAAAAAACAATATTTCATTAATTTTTCCATTCAATCAATAAACTTACGTTTCAATAAATTAAGATCACAATAAAATTAAATTAAGTAAACAAATATCCATTACAAATAAATTCAAACTCACATTAGGTGAGACGATGAAATAACCTCAAACCTATTCATATAACATCAATCTTAACACTGGACTGAAATTTCAGTGCCATTTGGAGTATAAACAACACACACAAAAACCACATTACATATAATAACACGCCTTGTATTGCTTCTTTTGAACTTGAAATTAGTAACTGTAACTAAATCCTTTGATTCAGATACATTTCAGTTTCTCGTTCATCAATTCAAAGTAAAACATCAATATAGCATAAAGATTGTATCTATTATGCAGCCCATAAAGGGGTTTGCATCATAAATCCTACTGCTTTTAGGGATTGGAATTTCAGACAATGATATCTCCAAATGTAGATGTTCAAGTGAACTCCCCCTCAAATCTTTGCTCATAACTGGACCAAGAATGTGTGCACTACCCAAAAGAAAATAAATCATAGGCAGGTTTAGATGCCGAAGCAGGAAAGAAATGTGGAAATTTTCAGTTCATAAATAGGGCGAAATTCATGCCAAAAGCCATACTTCTCCACGACAGTTGACTAATGATTCAAAGACTGGTTGTCCAATACACACGGTAACACATTTACCAACTCTAGATTTTCGAGCTTTTTAACTCCAAACGGGATTTCGAATAATTTTATTCCAAGTATGAGCTACCCACTAGTAATCGATCAAACAAAAGCTTGAGATGCTAAATAATCACAAGAATATTAAATTGAATGCCACGAGTTAAACGACTGGATCCATTATCATAGATCTTGATCTCATCTGCATGAAGTGTCAGGGCAGGTTGGACCTCCCGTATTCCATCCAAGAGAATAAACTGGTACTGATGATGATCAGTCAAGCTTTACATTAGAATACAGAAGGGTGTCTCTCGTGAGTGGCATGTTCAAAAGGAAAAGAATCTGCAACCAAAGAGAGAGATTCAGATAATGTTCCGCAAATGTGTTTCTCATATGATAGGGAGGCAAGAACAACAGACGATCCATATATATTCAAGCATCATATGACCATAAGTCAGTAGTCATTGAAACAATGTAAAACTAAACTAGAAAACCCCACTGAGGACCTGCTTTTCAACATTGTAGTATACTCAACTATCCACCAGATCAAAATAACCGTCCCTTTTGTGCCACAACATCCCCAAGTTTCACCAGATCAACTCCTAATATTGTTCTAGTGAGAGGCAAAATCCCCAGTTATTACTAAATTTCTTGACCTCAATTATCAGTATTCCTTTTATTCTTTCTGTGCAATTCGATCCCCTCGGCCTTTCAATTAGATATTATTTTGCCTGGATTTCATTTCAAAATTTTCATGATTTACAAAAGATGGCACTATAACAATTTGATTGAATATAAGGATTGTGCACAACATCTTGCAAAGGAAACTTTACCCCCAAAAGAGTGGCAATAAGAAGAATGATTCCTGTTATCCAAGCCAAGGTCGTTCTAACAAACAGCACTTCTGCAATTTCGGTTGTGTTTGGAGAGGCTTTTGTTTCCTCCAACCAACGAGCAGATGGTCGAGAAGTTACTGTGACGTGGAACATATTCTCCAGCTCTGGGCCTGCACGACCACTTTTGGCAATGACTCCAACAATTTTTCCTGCCACGCAACAACTATTATTAGGTTCCACGACAAAATTATAAATAAAGAAAAAATGTGACTGGTACTGTTTGTAAGCAAAATTGATTTGCAAACAGAAAAATATTAATCTATAAGGAAAAGTAATCAAATGGAAGAACATTCTCCATATTTGAGCAGACTATTGTTGAAGAATTTTTAATACAGAATATGTCAACTGCCAAGCATGACATGCATCTGTAGGTCAGGAAAAAAAAAGCAACAAAAGACATGCTAATGTATGAATAAGCAAACTAATTCAGCTTCTCAAAGCCATCAGCACAGAGAACAATACAGAAAGACCAATTAACATCATTATCGAACAAAAGGGCATTTAACCTTGGTATGCTGCCTGCAAGGAGTCAAATGCCTTTGAAATGGAATTGACAAATACTTCCAATCCACTCTGAGCGATGCCTTCTTTTCCATAATGATCTTGTAAAGCCTGTGAAATAAAATAACTCTGAAGCAAAGAACTAGAAATGAAATCATGTAATGCCCACCAGATGTTCGATGTATAGAAATCACAGGAAGTTATTTCAATCTCTATATGCTAAGAGTTCTCTAGTCATTAAAACAATTGAAGTTAGCAGATTCCACAATCTCCTCCATTGTATTACAATAGATGCACAATTGGCTCAATGGAGACTAGCTCTACCTTAGCTTCCAAAAGCTCATTTATTTTACTTAATTTCTACATTTTGCAGACAAATTTATAAACAGAAAGGACTCATCAAAAGAACTAAGCATTATAATCTTCTGCAGTTAGCTTGCCAGTGAAGATGCACGTGTTTCTTGAGAATACGGGAGGAGTCATACTGAGATAACCAAAGGGTAACATAACCATCTCCAGCCTATAATAATGTTAAATTTCCACAAAGTAGATTATTAGGGAGCCACCAAAAGAAACTTTTAGCTAAATTAATCAATTAGAAGATTAGAATCTGCCGAATCACCTGTTTGAATATTCACGATAAGCTCTAATAACAACCTCTGAAAAAACTATAATTTAAGAAAGGTTTAGTTTACCTTGATTCCATCATATCTCCCCGTAATGAGCTCTGCTGGACTCCGCTCACTTTTTGCAAACACTTGATGTATCTCTTTTGCCCTTCTAATATTATTAACGAGGGTCACAAGACTCGTTGCGAATTCCCTGTCAGCTCTCTGTCGAATTCAAAATAAAGTCCTTCAAACATTTTTAGAAATAAAGGAAGTAATCGTAAATAAACGAAATCAATGGCAACATTGGAATTTTTTAATATTAAGAACCTCTGACATATGAAGTCTTAGAAAGGCTCCATCAGCCATGGGAAGGATTAACTCTCCATTCAGTGGTCCTGATGCATCCCCAGTATATGATCCACCCAACCAAGATGCCTGAGAGCAAAATTCAAACATCTTATAAGTTAAGCTTTAGACAACGGGGGAGGGGGGAGGAACAGAGCGAGAGAAACAGGACTAACAAAATCACTTAGTTCTTTTTCTGAACATTCAGGATCACTTGATTCTCCATTCAATGAGACCAATGACACTTCATTTTCATCTGAAGCAACATAAGAGGTAGATTGGTCAAGGAATTCAGATAAGATGATGACTTTGGATGATGTAGCAGTCTCAGAGGTGAGTTACCTGGAAGCTGAATGTCCACTCTTTCATCTCCCTCAACCTTGATCCTCAGAGCATTGCTAAATGGAGATTTTTTTAAATCATCAATGAGTTGAGAGTCTGCATAGGTAACAGCATTCAGTGACCATTTTACCACAGAAAAAACAAGTATAGGCTGCAACTTCTCGGTAATTTAGTTTAAGCAGCAAACCTTCAGCTCCGGTAACTTCAAGCATTAACATGGCACGAGGCCTATCAAATGGATTAGGCTTAAGCACCTCATTTAGCTGCAAAATGGTCAGTCAGTAAACATGGGCAATGAAATTACAACAGGTATAGTCAAAAAATGAAGAACCAGTTGTATGATATTGTACCTTGGATGAACTAGCAGCAGTAAGTGTAGAAGGGGGTGAAAAGCCAAGCAACACTGATGCAGTAGCACCAATTTCAGATGGAGAAAGTGAACCAGTCTGCATAAATAACCAAAACATCAGCACTTTTTCCAATAAAATAAAACTATTTGAATCTATATAATGAAAAGCAAAACTGCATGAAACTTAAGACAGCATGAAACTTAAGAGAACCACCTCAAACTTACATATCCAGTAGCAAAGTTAATGATAAGAATTTAAACAATTATAACTAGTGAAAATATGAGAGCGTATCTGACAGATACACCTCAAGCAAATACTAAGACAATGATTGATAGGAAATATCAACAGTGGAATTCAAGCTTTTCAAGGAACCACATACACCCGACAAAAATCAGAATCAAAATCAAAATAGTTGGTGAAGCATCACATATTTGGATTTGTTGACCTGAGCAGGGCCACATTAACTATAAAGGCAAGAATAACAAGCTACAAGGCTCCATTGTCTCTTTACTAGATGTTGTAAATCCTTCTATCCTTGGTTTTGGCATCATATCAAAATCGACAATGCTAATGTTTTCAAAGCAAAGATATTAACTACAGGGGCCTTATTGCATGGTATTTCAGATACAATCAGGAATTGACCCTGCTAATGTTGAAACTTTTTAAATTCCTTTGGCTGGCTAGGTCCATTTCTCTTATAATACAACACAAACGCACTCAAGGACAGAATTATATAGATAAAAATCAGATTTTGATATATCATTCTTCAGCTTCAAATAAACAGTCACCATTTCCTTTCTATTGTCTGCACTTGAGACACAAATTTGGCAGTCCATCCAAACAGTATTCCTTTCTTATATCAAACTTCAACAAATTTCATGACCTATTAATGGGAAATACTCATCATTTAATCTATATTTCAGAAAAACAAGCGTACACCAAAAAGACTCTATCTTTGACAAGCCATGTTGTGGATATCTTTCTAAACACTGGATTCAAACTTCACGAAGATACTCTCAATTTCCTTGGGCATCCATAGTTTAAGATAAACCTTTAAGTTGGCATAGCCTCTAGATCAGAACAACTTGTCATCTCAGTCATAGAAGGTCAAAAGGTAAAGGACAACCAAACAAACCAAATTAAAATGGAAAACTGATCTATAGTGATGATTAACCAGAAAACCACATTTGGAGAATTGGAAGCCTGTATGCTCATGAGTTAATTCAAAGAAAAAAGCCCCAAGATAGGCTAAGTCTTCAATCTTCAAACCAAAAGGTTTCTATATCACTAATTCACTACATCATAAATCTTAGAAATTTAGTAACACACAAAACAGTATCAGCAAAGTTTTCAAGTATCTCTCACTGGTCAATGACTCAATTCACAACCACCCCAAAAGGAAATGCGGCCATCAAACGATAGCAGAGTAACGAAATAATTATCTCAAATGTCCAAATTCTTAATTAGATTAAATATCACTAATAATCGCATCAAGTTTTGTTTCAAACTTCAATCGCCCACCGCGACTCTCTCTCTTTCCAATTAATTTCTTATCAAACTTTCAACAAGTCCTGAGGCTATAACCAATTATTCCATCATTAATAAAACAAAAGAGATATATTCATAATACTACAACGCAGTGACACATCGTTTGCATAGAAAAAAATCTCCAATATCGAATCAAAACAACTACCGGAGTTGATGGCTGGCGAAGATATTGGCGAGTAGGGCTATCGAGGAAAACCACCGTTGAATCTCCATAAGCTGCCTGAAACAAATCAAATTAAAAATTCTAACCAAGTTCCAACCTTTCACAACTAATTCAATTCCAATCAGATCCAAACAGATCGCATTATACACTTCTATCATGTGCCAGCACCAGGGTGTATGTTTAGATGCGAACCTTGGAATTCAGAGATACAAGAGAGAGGATGCACAAAAGAATCAGACTGTAAGCTCTTCGAGGATCCATTCTAGAGAGAGAGGGAGAGACGTGATGAGCGTGTGATCTATGTGGTTTCCGACAGGAAGATAGGTGAGGGTGAAGAAGAGGAGTCGATACGACCACGTTTGGATCCCAAGTTTGACAAACTTTTTATTTAAAATGCATAAAACCCCCTACAATTTCACAAGGTTACAGAAAACTCCCCGTGTTAAGGAGTTGTCATTGCATGCCGGTACGGTTGAAAATTTAATTAAATTATTCTATAATTGATTAAAATCAATCATTAAAAATTCGTTTGAATTCAATTTGTAAATTTATCAAATCAAATTTGAACAAAAGCTTTTTTTTCGATAAGATTCCAAGTTCTATTCATGTCCGACTAGATTAATATAAAATTAATTAAATATAATTAAAAAATATCAAATTATTTAAGTTCATTCATATTTGATCCAATTAAAATTTATTAATAATAATTAAACTAAATTCAGACCAAGTTTTTCAGGTTTGATATTATTTAAATAAATTTTGTCCATACCGATACTGTATTCAACTCTATTCGAATCAATTACAGTCCTATACGTGGGGTTATGGGAAGATGATTAATATTTATAGTTTTTTACACCTATTTGACATACAAAAATGACTATTGGAATTCCTTTTTGTAATTGTTATGATCTAGGAATAAAATTAAAATATAATATTTTAGATTAATTGTATTTTAATTCTTTTTTAAAAATATAAAATTATATTTTCTCCAAAAAAAAATTTAATAATTTATCTACACTATCTCGAACAGTTCATTGTTTACATCTGGCGTCGAAATTTAAGAGCTTTTCATATATTACTATATATAATAAATATAGTATCTATGTAAATTCATTTTATTTTCTATGTGATATATACACCTAATTCATATATGCATATTTAAAATTATGATTTTTAATCTTTATTTATTTTATACTATTTGTAAATATATATAAACATAATATATATTTTTTTAAAAAAAATCTGAACCCTTAATTTTAAAATTTGAGATCCAATACTTGCTATCATACTCAAGACTTATTCATTAAATTATTTTTGAAGAATACACATTGACGTGCATAAAAATAAGCTGACCAAAAGAAGTTTAAACAGTTGAAAAAGAAGAAAGAAACGGAAGGCCCATAGTACCTTCTGGGAAGCCCAAGACATCCCACGCCCATATAATAATCTCAGGAGGTCAAGGATGGCCTAGTCCACAATCTAACTAGGCAGACCCAAACAACCCAAGTAGCCCAAGATTTTCAGGGATAAGGGAGGAGGCTCAAGACATCCATGATTTGAAGCATGCTTAAAGTCTAACAAAACATTCGGTTCAAAAGGCTCACACTCCACCATGACATCCAATTGGCCTAGGTGTCAAATGTCAATAGCCACCTCAAACCACGTCAGCTTAAGGAGTCCCACGTGAGTAAGAAGGAACTCCCTAGCGACTAAAACTCCTGGCAAATCAGGGGTCTCCCAAAGCGAAGAGGATTCCTGCTAAAGCACCTATAGCTAAGGATAAAAATAATTTATCCCTTATCCCAACCATCTCAATTAACTTCCTCAAGATTCTCGGGAGTGGGATAAACCCCCGCAAAGGTGGACACTCCCTCTATAAATACAAGTTTGTTCCCTCCAGGCGGGGAACCCGTCTCTTACTCTCTAAACTATCTCTTAAGCTCTCTCTAAGCATATTATCACGTGTTCTTACATTTTTCACCAATTTTATTCATCATATCTAAATTTTTAATTAAATTTGCTTACTTTTTTACTTTATTTCATCTTGAATTCAATACTAACTTGGGCATGGGAGTGCTAATGCCTTTTTTTCAGGTTCCCTCTTTAGGATCCGCATATGTTCCGGCCCAAATTTTAAACAATAGCTCATATCCATTGAACTCATACATTTTTTTATACACATCACATATATATATGTGCATAAAATATAAGTTCAAAAATTCCTAAAATTTCGACTATTCACCTCTTAAAGTTAGAATTCAATGTTTGTCATTGAAAATCCCAAGGTTATTAAAAATGAACAGCGAATAAGGATGTAACATGTAATTTACAAAAATTATTAATGCCTTTAATTTCAAATATAAAAAAAAGAGAGCGTGTGCTGACTAATTCTTTAGAATACCGCAGACAACAGAAGTAATCTGGTGCAAAAGACTTAAAAGAAATTTGGAACAATGAAATTTAATCCAATGACATTTGGCCCAGGCCACAATCATTTATAATTCCGGGCCGGACAAATTAGTGTCTGAATAAACTAAAACAAAGTAAAAAGTCATACTGATATTACCGCCCGTCTCGTATGAGTTACAAATAAAAAATTTAAGTAATTTGAAAAGTCTCGATACTTTCCCTTTTTAACAGAACATCTTTATCAAAACTAAATACATAAATTCTAATTAAAAATCGGACAATATCTCACGCAATACACCAACCGAACACTAAACCTGGTCGAAGATGTATAACTTACAATTTACAAGTCACCTCAGGAAACGTTTTGGTCAAAAATTCATCTCAACCAAAAGTTAATTTTGAACCCTTTCACATGAACCAATGCAAAAGTAACATAAAAAGGAGGAACAAGACAACTTTTCAAGTATTTTTTTTTTTTCCTTTTCTTTTCTCGAATTGCAAACAGACAAAAGCATGATTAATTAGTATTGATCACTTAGAGGTCCCTTCAAATTAGTGGAAAAACCTAATTAATGACTGATAATTGAAAGGAGAATCAGGTTTTGCTTTATAATAATTCATGGTAACCATGAGAGTTATCGTTACAGGTTGATCATTATAAATATCTCGATCATTAATTTTTTATTTTTTCATATGTTTCTTTTTGATTGATTATTACAAATTGTCCGATTATCGTATCGAAACAAGATGGTTTATACAAAATTTATTAAAAGTCACCATAGATAATTGGATAATTACTATGTTATGAATTAGTACAACTTAAATATCATGGTGAATCAGTATTATCGATCACAATCAAATAAATTAATGTAAAAATTTAATTTTGACCACAATTAGAGGGTGTTTGGCGGAGCTTATAAGCTTATAAAAATATCTTATAAAATGTTTGAGAGTTTATCAGCATTTGAAAATATTTGGCAATTTTTTTTTAAGTGCTAACTTTAAGATCTTAAATAAGATATTTTGGTTCTTATAAACTTTTAAAAAAAAAAAATTTAACTTCACCCAACTTTTTCTAAAACATCTTATAAGCTCTTAAATCTTAACACTCGATAAACAAAAACACTCATAATTTTGTCAGTATTTCACTTTTACCCTTTATATAATTAATCCCCCGTAAAAAAAAGGCAAAATTATCTATTTATATAATTTTAAACTATAATATTTAATGAGTTTTTTAGCATTAATTATACATCTTATTGCAAATTAACACTTTAAGAGCTTATTCTTAAAATAAGATTAAACATTTGCCAATGAGGTCTAACGTAGTTGGCGAAGCTAATTCCCGATGATCTTAGAGGTCATGAGATAGAACTTCGCTTTATGCGTGGGATGTTGTGTCTATTAAATAATAGGTGTATTGTTTCTATTGAATAGTAGATATTGTTTCTACTGTAGTAGTAGTTTGGTGATTAGATTTTGTTTACTTGATATTATTGATATGATTGTTGTAATGATCCAACAAGAACGATTGTAATTAATTTATTTCAGTTACTAATAGTTCATCGCTCTTACTTTAAAAATAAGATTAAATATTTTTAAGCTCTTAAAATCATCGATCTTATAAAATATAGGAGCTTATAAGATGTTTTAAATAAATTTAGTGCAAACACCCTCTTAATTGACATTTGTCATGATTTTATTAGTTATGATCAAAATATTTATAAATATCTGAATTCATGACCATATCATTCCAATTATAACTTATATTTAGAGTGTGTTTGGCTAAGCTTATAAGCTTCTAAAAACATCTTATAAGATGTTAGAGAGCTTAAAAGTTCCAATTAAATGTTCGGCAATTTTTTTTAAAAGAACTTATAAGATCTCAAAATAAGATGTTTTGGATCATAAGCTCTTTAAAAAAAAATTAACTTTCCTAACTTTTTTTATAAGATCTTATAAACTATATAAAATTAATATGTCATAAAACAAAAATATTCTCATTCATGCATTTACACACTCTATCTCTCTCGCATACGCACCTACACACACCATCCTCACTCTCTCTCTCTCTCTCTCTCTCTCTCTCTCTCTCTGTCTCTCTCTCTCTCTCTCTCTCTCTTTCTCTGTCATCATGCTCTCTCTCTCTCTCTCATCAAGCAATTTTCAAAACATTCCAAAAGGAGAAAATACTCAATTATTTAATAATAAATTATTATAGTTAAATAAAGATAAGATTTGGTATACTTACTAAAAATAATATAAACTCAACACATTATAAATTATATGATTAGAAATAATCATTGCATTAACAAAGAAAATATAAATTATATATCTATATTAATATTCGACTAGCATGTATATACATATATATTATTTTTATTCAAAAGTTTAGGTAATAATTCATTATTTTTTTGTTGTAAAAAGATTACTTATTAAATTTTTATTTAGAATTAAATTAATGTGTACTATTTATAAAAGCGTTCTAAAATTTTTCAAAACAAAATATGTCAGAAAATAACAACTTATTTGAATCTAATAGTGTTATACCCATTTTAGTTATTTCACCAATAAAAGACTGTATTATACCAAACACCCTAACATTTTATAAATTTTAACATTTTATTTTATCCAAACACTTTAAAAGTTTAATTTTTTAAATAAGATCCAACATTTTATAAGATATAAAAACGTATAAAATATTTTAAAAAAATTTAGCCAAACACCCACTTAATGTCGGTACCTACTTGAAACACCGGACAATAGTCATTTGTACGACATGCAATTAACTATTACTTATTATAATTTTCTTCCTTTATTAAGATAATTAATTATAATAAAAAATTATACTTTTGTCAGAGAGCTACAGTGATTCCCCAGTAGAAATTTTCTTACAAGTGATGACATGCACAAACCTATCAATCATACATAGATTCCAACACCAAAAAAAGGTACAATATATAGTGACCATAGATGTACATGGGTGCATTGTGTCTGAAGCACAACTTATAAAAGAAACAGTGGGGACTAGTGCTTCCAATCAAGGAGACAAGTGCATGAAATGTTTAATCTCCAATGAAGGAAATTATTACTCGGATTTGGTCTGGTCGAACAAAATTAATTATAGTATAAGTGCGAAATATTTGTTTTGTAATTGTAATTTTTTTTAACTATATATCAATTACACGACAAGCGTATTCTACTTATCATATAATCGATTAAATTTTATTGAATTAGGTGCGGGCTAAAATTTATCTTAAACGAAAATTCAAGTCAAGAACAGAGATTTCATAACAACGCTAAAAACGAGGATATTTCTGCTCACCCTTTAACTCACTTTTGTTCACGTACTTTATTGCATCTTTTTAGTATTGACAATATTGGATTATTTTGAAGCATCTCAAGGTTTTAATCAAGAAAAGGAGCTTTGTTGCTTTATCATGCATGGCTAGTCAATGCCTAAAAGCTAAAAAGCAGGGATTAGTGATGTTGTGTAATAAAATTGATGTATTTAACTGTAATTTTGGGTGATATTTTACAATAAATAAATAAATAAATAAATAAAAGTCATCAGTAACCTTCTCTACTTTCTAAAATTGACCGGTAATTTGTGGTTCTGATGAAAAGCTATTAGTAAAAGAAAAAGGCTATATAGGCAGCGATTGATGCTTATCGTGTAAGCTAATACACAAGCATAAAATTGGTAAGTTATTTATTTTGTTAAGTATTGTTTATATTGAATTTTATTAATTATTGCGCTACATTAAAAAATAAACATACTTTATTTTAAATATACTTTTTCTTTTCTTTAAAAATTACATAATTATATAGTTTTTGGTTCATTACGTGCTAATCAAATTGATATATTTGAATAAGCTGTGATGATAAATCAGACAAGAACTAAGTACTAAATTAAATTCTGAACCATGTTATAGTTCTTATATTTTTTTTATTTATATGTAATTTTTAATTTTATTAGTTGTTAAAAATTAATAAAATAATTAATATATTTTTATTATTGAAATATTATATAAAAAATTTATAACGTAATTCAATTAAAAATTATAATTAGTAAATACATAAATAGGATTATAATTAGTATATATATTATAAATATAATATAAATATGTGTAGAGTAGTGTTGTGGATCAATTGAAATTTTCGGACATCTCAATTGGTCCATACACTCTACACATATCTTGACCCCTTTTCCGATGATAAAGGTGGTGTGCAGAGTCCAACAGAGGGGACGTTCCCTCTATATATACAGGTTCAGTCCCCCAACGGAAAACCTTTCAGGATTTGAAAAACCACTCTCTATTCTTACTTTAGCATTCGAATTGCGCTCTTATCAAAATTTTCGAATTGCGCTCTGATCAAAATTTCTTCTATGAATTATTTAATCATAACTCGATTTCTCAGTACGATTTATTTTTATGATTACTTATTCCTAAATTTCAGACTAATTTGAGCGTCGGAGTGCTAACACCTTTCTTGCAGGTCACCTCCTTCAGGATTTGCATCCGCTTCGTCCCAAATTTTGAGCATGGTCTATATCCATTGGACCGGTGCGTTTTTTGGACGCATCAATTATAATAAATAACTCTAAAATTGGTGGTATGCTATTCAAACTTTGACATATATATATATATATATATATATATATGAAAATCACTTAAAACATAGGGTGCAAATGTGCAAATATTGGATAAAAGCTGGACAACAAGGGAAAAGCTGAAAACTAGGTCAAGACTGAAGAGGGCCTCCTCCTTTATATCTCCTGGCTAAGGTAGCTACAGCCTTCCACCATGTGGTTTTGAAACTCCCAAATTCCCTTTTTTTCCCATACACTAAATCCATTATTACAACTTTAAAAGGTTCTTTTGTATTTTCCCGTCCAAACACATATCGTTCAAAGTTGGAGGTCTGTTTGGTTCATGGATGTTGATTTCTGCTGCACTACTAGTGGGGGGCTGTACTGGATTTTCTCGGCCACATTTTCATGGCAAACACTATCACAAGATCCCATCATGCTCTCTCTCTCATCCTCTTCCTACTCTTCATTGCACTAGAGCTTTGCTCAGCCTCGAGAGGGAGAATATTGCTTCGGCCTAATTCCCATACAGGCCAAGAATCGACGTCCCCCATCGTCGTGACGACGCTGCACCGGAGGGAGGGTAGTCGTCACGCCCCAAAGGCGTTTCCCGAGACAAGGTCGAATCAAGAATTTCGTGATGCTGCTCATGAAGTCCCTAGTGGTCCAAATCCGGAGTCTAATTGATACCGGGCTGGTTTAATGAGTATTTTGTTGAAGTGTGGAATCTCAGCCAACGTTACATTTTGATAATGTGTTGAAATCTATGTCGTTCCATCCCGGGTTTCGTTAAGCTAATTCACTGTAATGGCCATGCACCATTTTGTCTCAGGTTTTTCCTACTTTCTTGCTAGTCAAAAGTGTTGATTTATTACATTGTTGCCCGGGTTTCATGTACGTATGTAAAAAGCATATATACTCTAGTTTAATTTTATTTGATTTACCAAAGGCAAGCTATTCATTCTCGAACAAGGAAATATTAACTAATGATTTTTTTACCTATCTTTGTTGATGAAATTTGAAATATTTCGACACAACATTTTAGGATTAGTTTCATTCTTAGTCTAATAATTATAGTTATTTGACATATTAGTCCCGTAATAATTTTTTTACCTTTTCTAATTTTGAGATTCAGGACAAAATTAGTCAAAAAATTTGAAATTGAACGGTATTATGTTGTCACTTTCCAATCAATTTCATCTTAAAATTAAAAAACTAAAAAGGTGAACGATTATTTCGTAACCTTAACAAATTATCAAACTAAAAAATATCAAATAATTATAATTATAGAACTAAAAATACAAGTAAATAAACCCAACTTTTACATACGTCAATTTTGAAAAAAAACCTCACAAAAACAAGTGTTTTCACAGATAATAATTTTATGTTAATTATTATATATAGATGAAATATGATTCATACTACGTTTAATATAATGAATAATGAATTTGAAATAAATTAAAAAAATGGTGAAATTGATGTAAAATGCATGATGAATTGGCTATTTCAAGAATGAGTGATGGCAGTGATGCAGAGATGCGAAAGGTGAGAGGTCAATAGTGAAGAGTTGTCTCCATGCACACTGATTTTTATTGGATTGTTGCATTTGTCGGGTAAAAGAGGTGGCCCCGACTCCAACTCCAACTGCCTTCAGCCATCCTGGGAAAAAGATAAATAAAGCAAACTTTGATTTGATATGATTTGAATATTATATTTACAGTGCATCAGTGTTATATATATATAATTGATGCTTTTTATGTGAAAATTATATTAAATAATATCATAGCTATCTAGGCATGTATATATATATATATGTGTGTGTTTGTATTTAATAAAATATGCTGTCATGAGTACTTTAATTAGCTTTTGTTAATTCCGATGTTAATTGAACTGATTATTACTTTAGGACATTCACGACAATATTAATTGATTTTTATTTTATTTTATTATTTTTGAATACATTTATACGAAAAAAATATGCATGTTTAATAAGGATAATTACACTTTTCGTTTGGTGTTATTCTACGTATATTCCTTGCAGTTTAAAAAATTACACCTAATACTCTTGAGATTTGTTTTCATCTAATAAATAAATTCACTCGTTAGTCAGAATTTACTAAATTTGCTGAAATTAACAAAAAATCGAATAAAAATCTATTATTTATCCTCAATTGACTTATTACTGATTTATTGCAGATTAATTACTTTTTAAGACCAAACTACCTTTATACATCTTCACACGTTCACGCATGTGCGAAGGTATATTTTCACCGTCACAAGGGTAGTTTAGCCAGAAAAAAATTATTTGACCTGCAGTAAGTCAATCGAGGGTATATATTAATTTTTGTTTAGTTATTTAATTAATATTAAGAAATTCAGTAAATTTTGACTAACGAATTGACCTATTTATTAGACGGAAGCAAACTTCAGAATAAGTAAATTTAATTTTTTAAACCACAAGAAACTTACGTGCAATTACACCGAACTGATATTATGACAAATATTGTTCCTTTCTATATTTTTTTAGTATTTTTTTACGCATGCAAATACACACATGTAAATGTTTTTGTTACTTGGTAGTACGCACATATGTTACATGTGTACGTATACTCTAATTAATAATTTCTCTACATATGAAAATTATAAAATAATCTATTCAGATCGTATGATATTTTAAATTTTAAAAAATAAAGTTTATTATAACACTCATTTCCATATACCTGAACTCAAAGTAGGGTGTCGAAATTAATGTCTATTAATTAATTTTGTTTGGGCACGGGCACGTACCTGATGGTGATGTACATGGACATGTGGCTGTACAACATTTTGGTGGTATTATTTAACACAGGTTCATTTACATATGTTTGTGTTTTAGGACATGAAATTATGTCCTATTTCCATATCCACACGACAGCAACGATGCTGGATTACTATAATCAGGGTCGCCAACTTTTTTGTTCTTCCGACAGTGGGCAAGCGTCGGTTCTCATATATGGTCTTACAATTTTGCAGAATTTTGTATTTTTTTTTCAAGTTTGTAGATGGAACCATTTGAAGAAGAGAAGTTCAAATTCTCAACTAATTAGTTGGAAAAGAATATTAATTGTGTAGTGTAATGGAGGTAAGAAAATTACTTTTACTGCAGGGCAAAATGTTACATAATAAATAGTATACAAGCTTCACATGAGAAATGGACTACATCGTACGTACCTTAATTTTAAGCAAGTAAGCCAATATCACGCATGATTGTAATATCTATTACATGCTCCTTCAAAAGTGGAAGCCACATTTTGAAGTAGGCCAAGCCTTTATAATAGATGACAAAGAATGTGAACTTAAATCACAATAATTTCTCATTTACCAACATTTTGACAACATTAGTTGGGCACATGACAAAGAGTACCAACTAATGGCCACCCCCACCTCCAATTCCACCACCACCACCAAAACCACCACCGGCACCACCACCATGACCTCCACCTCCACCAAATCCGCCTCCGCCTCCACCTCCTAGTCCACCACCACCCCCAAGACCTCCACCTCCTCCAAAACCTCCTCCAGCACCACCACCCAAACCACCACCTGCTCCTCCCCCAAAGCCACCACCACCACCAGCACCTCCTCCTAGTCCACCACCTGCACCACCTCCAAAGCCTCCCCCAGCACCACCACCTAACCCTCCACCGGCTCCTCCACCAAGTCCGCCACCTCCACCTGCTCCCCCTCCCAAACCACCTCCACCACCAAGGCCACCACCACCTCCTAGACCGCCACCTCCACCTAGCCCACCGCCAGCACCACCTCCTAATCCTCCGCCATGACCTAATCCACCACCCCCGCCAAGACCACCTCCGCCACCAAGTCCACCACCCCCTCCAAGACCACCTCCACCACCAAGTCCACCTCCTCCTCCAAACCTATGCTTAAACCCTTTCCTATAAATTCCACGTCCTAAACCTCCCCCAACACCTTTTCCCCGAAAAGGTTTACGTAAGAAAGGCTTGTGCAAGAACTTCTCTTCATTCCCAACTCCCTTAACATCAGCAAAAACCACACAATCAACAAGCAAAACCACCAAAACCAAACCGATAAGAGAGCGAGGAATTGAACCCATTATCATTACAAAAATTAGAAACCCTA
The DNA here is from genome assembly GCF_000512975.1 of Sesamum indicum. Lineage (NCBI taxonomy): Eukaryota > Viridiplantae > Streptophyta > Magnoliopsida > Lamiales > Pedaliaceae > Sesamum > Sesamum indicum. The sequence goes on from NC_026154.1 coordinate 3,855,595, forward strand.
CATATGCATGCAAGAATAATACAATCACATATGAGGTATTTATAGTGAAAAGAGTAACAACTCAGAACCACATGGTAGCTAGCTAGGTCCACTAAAACTCAACCGTGCCCTTATGTTGAAGTAAATGAATTTTGTCTATGATTGAAGTGAATTTATTGTCTTCAACTGTCCCCTACTTCCTCAAGTACTCACAATTAGCACCTTTATTTCCTGATTTTTCTCAAGTTCTTCGCTTTGCGATTTCACAACCTTTCTCGAGTTTATACTACACACTCAAATATTACTTACGAGACTGTCAAACAATCATCTTATCTAAAAATTTAAATTGATAGAGAGGAGAACTATTAATCAGATTAAACATTTTAACACGCTCCCTCACTTGCAAAACTCCGCACGTGAAATCTTCTTTTATAAATAGATGGCGAAGAGGTTTAGATCCAATATCTCTTATTTTAACAGACTCTGATACCATATTAAACAACTACTCTTTATTTAAAAATTTAAACTATTATAAACGAAAATTATTCAATATTTAATATTTTAACAGAATCTGATACAAACATTCATGTATTGATATTCAAAATAAAATGCTAATATATAGCAGAATACATATAAAATTTAATGATCTTTATAGTCACAGTTAGGTAATATTAAAGTGGATAATATCTCGTGATAGGAGTCCTAAGCTCCTATCCACAAGTGTATAAGATGGAGTCAACTTGATCATCAGTGTTTATCCGCGTCTCATGCATGCATAAAGTAGAGGTTTAGTGGTAAGATCCGTAACGTGATCACATTTATTGGTCCTGCAATTTCATAAATGCATCAACCAAACATTGTCCCTTCAAATTAACTTCGTTTTGAATTTCTGTTGTTCATTTGCGCAGAAGATGTGATCGATCGACCCACTTGCATCTCAGCGCAGGTAGTACAATGACTGAGTCGAAAGCGACGCATTTAACTCCTTGCAAGTTCTAGGACGGATCATTGGTTCCAGTTGAAACTGAATTAATTACACGACAAGTATAATATATTTATCTTGTAATTGATGTATAATTTATAAAAAAAAATATTAATCACGTTAATGTATATTTGATTGAGTTTGATCAAATTTGATTTGGATCAGACAAAACAAAATTCATATGTTTCGTAGGTTCTTTTTGTCCACGTTTTAACTGTTGTTATGTACTGGTGGGGGCTTTCTATGGCAGGAACTGGGAAGGAAGGACAATTTGGACTTATTATTATTTATTGAATCAAAATTGTGACATTAAGAAGGTATTAAATTAACAAATTTTTGTTGTTGCAAGGTACTTTATAATGATGAAATATATTTTTGATCCTATAATTGAGGTAATTTGGTATTTTTTTTGTTTAATTTTTTAGAATAACATTCTGGTCTTGTATTTTTTTAATTTTTACGATTTTTGTAATTTTTTTTTACCGGAGTTCACCCTCACTCTTGAGAAGTCTGAACTCTTGCAAAAAAAAATAAATAAATAAAATTGACTGAAATAGCGCAAATTTAAAATATATAGACCAAATGTTACCCTAAAAAGTTAAAGAACAAGAATGATGACAAAATGACTCATTAGGAATAGTACTCCCAATTTTTAAAAGATCACATAAAATATACATGTATTTTTTTGGCACAGAAGGTGAACTCTAATGTAAGAAGGACAAAAACATAAAATAATTTAAATTGTGAGACCAAAAAATGCATTTAAACCTCTTTATAATGTACCAACAGAAAAACTTTGCAGAGTAAATGAAAAAAAAAAAAAATAGTATTATCTTCCCTCATTCTTTTTTCTAATTTTCTTTTTCTTTAAAGTTGTGTACTCTTCATTTTTTTTTTAAAAAAAATAATATGCAATTCAATTAACACCAGAAAAAATATGACTTCTTGGTTAAAAATAAAAAATATTGTGAATGCTAATTAATTATGGTTAATAATATTAGCCATTGTTTTTTAGGCAAGGCCAGAATATTAGGTGTAGTTATTGATATGTATAAAAATAAGCTGGCCCAAAGATACCTAATCGGCCCTAAAAAAAGAAAGAAACGAGATGCCCATAACATTATAAGGAGGAGACCTGGTAGGCGGCCTTGGTAAGTGTCCTCTAAAAAAAACATTGGCAAAGGAAGCCCTAGACAGCCCAAGAAGCCCAAAAGGAAGGGAGGAAGCCTAAGAAATCCCCCTAGTCGGACCATGATCAAAGTCCAAAACATTCAGCTTGAAAGGCCCACATACGTGGCAACCCACTCTCTCACATGGCACCTCATTAGTTCAGAGGTCAGCATCTACCTTAGAACCACATCAACCCTAACAAGGAGGACATCCCTGACGGCTGGAACTCCTTGCACCCCCACTCTCCTAGGCACCTTCATAATACTTTTCTCACTCTCTAGACGTCTCCCTTACGTCTCTCACACCTCTCTTATTCTCTAAACCATTTCTCTCACTTTCTAAAAATTTTCTAAGCACATTATCAAGTAATCTTACACTTTTCACCGACTTTATTCAACATACTCAATTTATATTTATTTACTTTTTGACTTTATTCCATCTCAAATTCAATACTAACTTGCGCGTCGGAGTGCTAATGTTTTTTTTGCAGGTCCCCCACTCAGGATTTGCAGTTGCTTCGGACAATAGTTCATATCCATTAAACCCGTGTGTTTTTTGAATGCATCAGTTATAAAAATCATACTAAATATTTTTTTTCATATTTAAAATCATAAAAAATATGAATTAATTATAGTCAAAATTTAAACTTTTTTACTAATTTTATTTAATCATAGTAGAAAATATTAATTTATCATAAATTTTAAATTATAATAATTATAATATGTAGAATAATTCAATTTTTTGCAGTCTAATTTACTTCCAACACCATAACCATTTTCTTATTCTATTATACTTGAATCTAGGCTTTTCTAAATTATTTACGCATAGGAATATATGCACGTATACATTTTGGTACTACACCCATATGTTACGTACATATGTGTGTGTATATTCAAAGTGAAGTGAGTCGGATCGGCACGAATTAATCTGAAAATGTTTGGCTCACCATTGTCATAATTGATCCTAAAGCGAGCTTGTGAATTTTAATATGTTTGAATTGAGTTTATTTTTAAATATAAGTCCAAATCATGGACCGACCCGGAAACCCGAACCAAACCTAAATGTACCCCCTTTTTTTTAATTAATTTGAGGTGGTCTCTTGAACATATAGTAAAACTTATTATTGTCATATTAAATACATAAATAATAAATTAAATTACATCAAAATTATGACTAAAAAAAATAGTTATGACTATTAAACTTAAATAATATTTTACTAACAAGTTTACAATGATAAATCTGAATTATAATAAATTCAAAAAGGGCAAATTTTAAAAAAATAAATAAAGAGTATTAATGAATTAATACACTAAAAATTTATAAGTAGAACAATAAATATAAAACTTTTTACAGTTTTAAAAGTGTAATTTTTTTTATTAAAATAGTCAACTTAAAAGAATAAAATAAAATTTACACCTCATGAATTTTTTAAAAAAAATGACTTAGTAGACCTGGCCGAGGACCACGGCCAATGCGTTGGGCTAGTTCAAGGTATTAATATATACTTGGGATCGGTCTAGGATCTACGGGTATTCAAAATTTGGATAAATCGGCTGAAAATCGATTAAATCGAAGTTTTCATTGTACCGAATATCAAACTAAATATTCAGTTTTTTTTAAAAGACAATTTGGTACATCCGATCGGTTACGGTTTTCTAGTTTGGTTAACCAAACGGACCAAATAATCCAAGTTAGAAAAATATATTATACATATATATTGTAATTTTATAAAATATATTAACATATATAAAAAAATATTTTTATTTTGTATATATATTATATTATAACTTAATTTCTATTTACTCTTAAACTTAAAACATAAAAATTCTTAAATTAATCGAGCAAATTATAAAAATGGTATTTTTCTTCTTAAAAAAATCGATTTTCAACTGAATCAAACTGAAAAAGTTCGGCTACAATTGAACGTCATTGGCTAGTTCGATTCGATTTCGATACAATTTTTTGGCGTATCAAATTTTTAGTTAATTGAAAAGTCGTTTGATTCGGTTCAAGTAATCGAGTTGAACAAGCCTACTTGGACTAGTGCAATTTCAATTGAATTTGGACCTAATCAATCAATATTTTTATTGGATCGATCCGATCCTAAGCCGGACTAACTTAGTCTGATCCATTATGCATCTTGATCGTGTATTACATTAATGTCTCTTACATGAAATTTATATGATAATTCAATCTCATTATATTCTAATATTTTAAAAAAAAATTACTTCTTGCATAAAAAAAAAAATTACTTCTATTATGATAGTCATTTGCATACAACTATACTAAAAGTTTTGGTTTATTTTTAATATTTAAAATAATGGAAAGTGATAATATGTTTATATATACATATATGTATTGTCACTAAAAATATTTTACTATCATTATCATTTTAATTATTTTTTTTAATATATTTACGTACATATAAAGTATTTTCAATCATTAATTTTATATACTAATAATATATTCTTTCCATAATCTATAGTAATTATAAAAGGTACCCCCTTTTTGTGTCTACAAATTTATGCATTTTACAAATTTATCCCTGGCATTTGTATAATCAATTTTCAAGTTCCTTTAAAGAAAGTGAAATTAATAATTTGTGAAGGACAAATATAGAAATACATTATTATATTAATTTTCGTACCAAAATTTAAAATTATCAAATATACTCTTTCACCACAGCTCATGTTCCCCGCCATTATTCTCTCTCTCTCTCTCTCTCTCAAGAACCATTCAAAGTAAGAGGTAATAAATTATTATTAATTTAAATAAATTGATTATTCATGTCGAATATCAATATCTAACAATGATCGTTACAACAATTATATCTTAAATTTTGATCAAAATTAATCAGATTTCGTTATGGTTTTACCCATGTCAAAAATATTTGCCATAATTTTTAACTATGGCAAATATTTTGGCGTCATTACAAAAATAATTAATGACTAATATGCACAGTCGTGGTTAATTAATTATACCACGATTTTTTACTTTTGACCATGATAATTATCCATAGTTAACAACAATATTTCTTGTAGTGAAAGTAAAGAAACTTTATGAAATACTAATAATTTCTCTTCTCTCTACTAAAATCGAATCCCCTTCAATGATATAAAAAGGCGGGTCATTATCACATGGTTAAATGTAATTTAATCCCTGTGATATGTAAAATAAACAAAAAAAATTCTGTGAAAACAAAATAGCAAATAACTGTCTGTATTTGGGAGTAATTTGTTTTATTTTTCAAAATATATAGTGTAATTTACTATTATTTTAAAATAGAATTTTTTATTTATTTCATATATCAAAGACGGATAAATTATATTTTTTCAATATATAAATATTCAGCTAATTTTGGAAAGTGGCCTTCATTGTCGATCATCTTTGCCCAACATTTCATTGGGTACGTACAGCTAAATTAAGAGTTTCATCAACTACAAGAAAAATTAGGACGTGAATATATAAGTGAAGTTTGAAACGGAGAATTTCAAATTACTCTCAACCAATTATGTCGGAAAAGAAGAGTAATAGAGAGGTGTAATGTCACACTTATAAGTAGTGCACAATTGTTTGTCATGAGAAATGGACTTACTACATCGTACCTTAATATTGAGCAACTAATCCATTCTCATGCATTATTGTAATTTATACCATTACATGCTCTTTCAAAAGTGGAAGCCACATTTTGAATTAGCCCAAGCCTTTACCACTTGTGTGCACCATGGCAAAGAGCACTAATTAGTTGCCACCACCATCGCCGCCCCCGGCACCCGTACTGCCACCGAAGCCGATACCGCCACCACCTCCAGCACCACCACCACTACCACCAATGCCAACACCTACTCCTACCCTGCCTCCAATGCCTATCCCGACACCAGCACCACCATCACCTCCATCTAAGCCTCCACGTCTGGAACCACCAAGACCTCCTAGACCATCACCACCGCCACCCTCGCCAAAACCATCTCCTCCACCAAATTCTTTTCCATAAATTCCATGCCCCAGACCTCTCTCGACACCTTTTCCAAAAAAAGGCTTATGCAAGAACTTCTCATCGTTCCCAACCACCTTAACATCAGCAACAACGAAACAATCAACAAGCAAAACTACCAAAACCAAACCAAGAAGAGAACGAGGAATTGAACCCATTATCATTACAAAATAAACCCTAAATATGCATGCAAGAATAACACGATCACATATGAAGTATTTATAGTGATAAGAGTAATGACACAGAACCTGCACATGGTGAATTTATTGTTTTCAATTGTCCCCCACTTCCTCAAATACTCACATTAGCACCACTATTAATTTCTTGATTTTTCACAAGTTCTTCGCATCGAAATTTCACATCAAAGTATAATAGGATAAAAAATTTAAAATTGTCATTAAAGATATATTTTAAATAATTTTTTAAATTTTATCACTATCTAATTATTAGTGATAAAAATTTTATATTAAGTAAAGTGTCTCTATAGATAATTAGTAATACATATTTATAGCGACAACATAACTATAACGATATTTTTATTGTCTTTGTCACTACATTATCATTATACATGTGTCACTAATTTATTTATAATGACAAATTTAGTCATAATTTTTTTTATCATTAATTTATTTCTAAGGACAAACATTTACTTAAATATTATCACATTAAAATTATGAAAATTATTACAATGATAAAATAAAAATACTTGTCGCTTAACATATAATTAAATAGGGAAAAAGTACTATTTTAGTCCGCTAAGTATGCCTAATTTTAATTTGAATCCAATAACTACGTCCATTTTTGTTTAGGCCCAGTAACTTACGAAATTAGTTACTTTTAGTCCTCTGGCAGATTTTCGAACAATTTTACCCCTATGCAACTTTTGAAAGGCAGTTTTAGTCCATATGCACTCATAGGGTTAAAATTGTACGAAAACCAACCAGAAGACTAAAAGTAAGCAATTTCGTAAGTTACTGGATCTAAATAAAAATGGATATAGTTATTGAACTAAAATTAAAATTAGGCATACTTAGCTGACTAAAATAATATTTTTCCCATTAAATAGTGTCAATTTTAGTATTCTCATCTAATTTTTTTTTTTAATCACTTGAAAATTACTTGTCAAGAGGCTGATTAAAATATTCATGTAATGATATTTAAAATGGGATAAAATGCAAAAAATCCTTCGTATTTTTGCAAAAAAGCAAAAAATATCTTGTGATAAGTAAATAGACTAAATATTCTCTCGTGTTTTCTGAAATATTGCACATTCACTATATGCCTCTTATTTCTCATAACCGTTTGATTGTATTAGACGAATCGTAATCATTGGATGCGATCAATTATTTACATCTATCAAATTTTAAATTTTAAGAATCAAGGGTCCAAATTTTAAGATTTTTAAATTTAAATATTAGATTTTAAAAAAATATAGAATAAATAAATGATAAATAGCAGCAATCCTTGGATCACAAATTCCTTTTTTAAGATCCACATTAAACTATTTCGAATTTATATTTTTATTCTATATAAATAATATATGTTTATATTATTATATATAAAATAACTAATAGTAAATACATATAGACTTAAATATATTTTTGTTCTTGTAATTTTGAATTTTTTATTCTTTATCTTTGTAAGATTGCAAAAGAGTCCTGTTTTTCAGGAAAATTTCACTTTTCATACCCAAAATATATCTGTTTTCAATTTAAGTACCCATTTTTAATTTTCGTTCGCCTGAGTACCTTCCATTAAGTTGACCGTTAAAACAAACGGTCAATCCAATTTTGGAGTGAAATTTAAGCAGGAATCTTTCTATGTAAAGGCTATTTGGCTTCCACATTATTCAACACACAAAATTTCTTTTATTTTGATTCATTTCGATTTTAATTTCATAATTGAGGACAATAATTAAAAAAAATATATATTTAATCCATATAAAAAATACCAATTTTACTGAAAAAAAAAACACATTATTTCTTCTTTTTGCTTGGCCACAATGCAAATGTTGTAATACTCTATTTATCAAGGGTTTATACTATAGTTTTTCATACTTTTCTTTTAATTATTTCAACAAATATTTTTTTTTATTTTTTTGTGACTAGTGAAATAAAAAGTTTTAATATATTTATAAACAAAATTCTCTCAGCCAAAAACAATAATTGAAATGTATTTCTTATTCTATGCACAAACTACGGTATAATATACCAAAGTATGGATAAATAATTTTATTAGACTAAAAAGTATAATTGACACCCTTTGAGTGACTTATTTGATTTTTTTTTCTGTTTATTTTTTCACAAAAAATTCAAGTGGTGATTGAAAATAAGACTCTGTTAGTTTTTTGAAATATTACTAAGCTATTATCTCTATATTACTCCACATTTAGCATGCATTTTTATTTCCATAATAATTTCAATTGGGAGGAGATGTTTGAATTGGTATTTTCATAACGATTTGAATTAGTATTTTTTTTTATAGAAATTGGGTTACATAAATATATTTTTTTACGTTATTGTCCTCAATTATAAATTCGAGATCAAAATAGATTTTTTTTGTATGTTGAATAAAATGGCAACCAAACATGACCTTATATAGATAAGATCCCGCCTAATTTTCACTCAAAATTGGATTAACCATTTATTTTAACAGTCAACCTAACAGAAGGTATACAGATGGACGAAAATTAAAAATTTTGGGTGACAAGTTTGATGACTTGGAAACCTAGGATACTAAAACTAAAAACGGGGTATACTTTGGATACGAAACTGAAATTAATTATTTCAAATTCAAATCATTACAGAATTAAATTGCCAAAAGAAATAAATGTTATTTTAGTCCTATAACTTATGGGATGACATTTTTGGTCCTGCACTAATCAATTTTCGCAATGTAATCCTATAACATTAAAGCAATTTTAATTCTTTTTCAGCCAATTTGACCGAAAAATGCATGTGACTTGTACATGAACCAGTTAAATAATAAATTTAGTTCTGTAACTTAGGGATCGTTAGCATTTTCAATCTTGTAACTTAGGAGAGCGACAATTTTGTTCTTGTACGATTTAATTTACATGACTAATTATAATTTAAATGAGTCATGTGCAAGTCACATTCAAAATTCCAGCTAAATTGGCCCGAAAAATATAAAAACTAAAATTGCCAAAATTACATGGTGACATGATTAAATTACGAAAATTAATTTATAGAGGACCAATCCACTCCTCGCAAATTACAGAACTAAAATTATAATTTTTCCAATTATAAAAATATATTCGTACAGAATTGAAAATGATAACGTCGATAGTCATTTTCTCTGATTAGTGTTTATCAGCGTCTCACATAAAGCCTTTAACGTGATCACATTTATTAGTCCTGCTATAAATGACCAAACAATCTCCCTTCAACATTAACTTCATTTTGAATTTGTGTTCTTTATTTGTACACAAGATTTGATCCATCAACCACTAATTACACAGTAGAAAGTGACACACATTCACTCCTTAGAGGTCTCGTTTACATTGATGTATAAGTCTGTATAAAAAAAATTAATATAAATTAAAATACACAGTTTACTTTATTGTATGGGAGCCCGGTATAAAACCAAAACTCTATACTAATTATTGTTATACCTAAATAAGTATTACCACCTTGGGAAGTGTAATAAAATTAGTCCCAAGATTGATCATTGTACCCTCGAAATTTGATTAATCAATAATAATAAATAATAATAATAGAACAACAACAACAATAATAATAATAATAATATTTTATTGTCTATTAAGTTTCGTTAACAATGGCTTAAAGATAATTTTTCTACCTAAAGCATGTGGATACATCAAAGTAAATACTTGATAGAATTTATCCTGTTTCGATAATACATATAAGTAAACATTTGATTAATTATATAGGACTTTTTTATCGTTTATTTAGTAAAGGATAATCCTATCATTCACTTAATACAATTCTCGAAGTGAACGGGCTCATAGAGTTTAAACTGATTTTGCATTTGAGCTCGGATTGGATTTTCTCAGACTTAAATCAATATATATATGATAAATATAATATATTTGTTATGTAATTGATGTACTGTTAAAAGAGATTGATTGATCGTATGAAAAAATATATGACACTTATTATGCGATTGATTGGGTTCGATCGAAAATGATTTTGATAAAACAATTATTTTGTAGGTTTCTTTCTATCCAAGGTTTAAATTTTAAACATTAATTATCATTTACAGCAGCTCTAAATATCTAAAAATAGATTTTTTTTATTACAAAAAAATATATTCTCTCCAATTTTTTTTTTCAGATTATAAAAACATATAATCTGACTGACATACTGAAATCTAATTGCTAGAGTTAAATTCTTCAGTTTTGTATTGCTTTAGTACGAAGTAGAAGAAGGGATCCTTAAACTGCCTTTCCCCAAATTTGGCGTAATTATACGTGAATTCTTATAATTTAAAAAAAAAGTTATATAAAATACTTATGACGTTTATTTTCGTACAATAAATGAATTATTTTGTTAGTAAAAGTTCACCAAATTTATCGATATTAGAAAAAATTTGAATAAAATTCTACATATACCTCCTGACTTATCACTCATCTAATGAAGGTCAAACAAATTTTTTATAATCAAACTATCCGTATATATCTAAATTTACACATGGTAATTTGGATAGAAAAGATTTGTTTGACCTACAAAAATTCTTTAGTAATTCAATTAAAGATAAATATAAACATTTATTAGTTTTTTTTGTTAATATCGACAACATTAATAGTGAATTTTGACAAGCAAAAGATCTATTTATTGGACGGGACAAATATAAAAAATACTAATGTAATTTCTTAAATTACAAAATATTTATATATAATTATATATATCACTTTCAAGATATCAAATTCAGAATTCAGCAAATATTTTGAAGTATTTCTCAAAAAATTCCCAGCATTTAATTAAATAGAAGTATCCAATTATCAGTCGATGACAGCAAGCTGCATTCAGTGCGTCCGCTGCTAACACATAATTTCCACTCATATACTATACTCCACATATGGCTTTGCCACTTAAAAGGAAAATGTTGCTAATAATATATTAAATGATAATATTAAAATTTTAATTAATTTCATATCTATACTAATATTAAAAGGAATTATCTACACTCACAAACGATAGTTAATGACACTGTCATACTAATTTTTAAATATGACAATTATAGTACTAATTATACAATTTTAAAGATTAATTATCACTACTGTTATTATTATTATTATTTACAAAAATAACTCCACATCATTTTAGCACCACTACATTAATTCTTTTATCGTGTTGATAATATTTAAGTTGTTTTTTGTTTCTTCTTTCTATTTTGAAGTGTAATTTGTTGTTTTATATATTTATATTTTTATTATAATTTAAAATGTAAAATTATTTATTAAATGCACATGTAGACGGTGTATCACAACAACTAAGTATATATATTAAATGATGATGTCAAAATTATTATCAGTCGTGTATATAAGTAACTAAAATTTTACTAGTAACACTTCATTTTCAAGTAATTTGTGTTTTTTCTGCAAACTTCTTGAGGAGATTACTCATCAAATTAAGATTTGGTCGTACTTTATTTTATAATTTTCTTTTGGAGAGAAAATGATGGAGTATTTTTTTTTTGTTTTCTAAATAAGGTAATTACAATCATTAATATTAAATATTTATATTTGGCAACAATCATTAGCTATATGAAACATACATTTATCATAATCAGTATCAAATAATTATACCAATTATTAAAGTAAACTAACTTTCAACACGTTGGTTGGGTAAGAATTCATGACTTTAGAGTCATAAGGCATCAACTTTACTAATTGATTTAAGCATCGTTGGCGTCTTATAATTTTTATAGACACAAATGGAAATGGCAACCAGACAGAAGCTAAAAATTCTAAATAAATTAATTATATTATTTATAGATATTATTTGGGTGGGTTTGTCGACAAAATTCCAGATCCTCGGTGAACCCGATGGGATCAACAGGCTATTTCTACGTCCAACGGCAAGAAACTAACTCCTATTTTCGATTCATAACCAGCTATTCCCAGGCTTTTTCCTCACTCCTTTATCACACATTAGCTTGCGAACACTGGCTGCATCGTTCCAACTACCTTCAGTTGCCAGCACATTAGCCAACAATACATATATAGCAGGATCATTAGGACACAGTTTGATGAGCTTTCTGGCAGCACGCACTGCAATTTCCTTATTACCGTGAACTTGACAGGCACTTAACAAAGCTTTATATACAGAGGGTCCTTGCTCAATTGGCATGCTATTGATAAACGCCTCGGCTTCATGGAGAAATCCAGCACGGCCGTAGAGATCCACTATGCAGGCGTAGTGCTCGGCCTGTGGAAGGAAGGCGTCATGTTTCATTAGATCAAAGTACTCTAGGCCTTTGTCGAGCAGCCCAACATGGCTGCAAGCGGTGAGTGCTGCAAGGAAAGTGGTACCATTTGGCTTAATCACACTCTCTCTCATCCGTTCAAACATTTGAATAGCTTCTCTACCATAGCCATGCTGGGCACAGCCTGTAAGCAATGAATTCCATGATATCAAGTCATGCTCATCCATTGAAGAAAATACTTTCTTTGCGTCCTCGATCTTACCACATCGTGCATACATGGAAACAAGCCCATTTTGCACATATAAGTTCATAATGTACCCAGTCTTGAACACCAGAGCATGGGTCTGTTTTCCTTCGTTGAGTGCTGAACTGTTCCCCAGTGCTTTTAACACACTAGAAAATGTGAAGAAGTCAATCGCAAAGCCTGCCCGTCTCATTTGAGAAAAACACATGAGAGCTTCCTCACCGATTCCCAAATTAGAAAATCCAGCAATAACAGCGTTCCACGCAATTTGATCCCATTCAGTAATACTGGAGCAAATTTGGTATAACTCACCTATGCTACAACCACAGTCTGAATACACAATCACTAGTGTAGTGGCCAAGTGAGCATTAGACTCCAAGCCCTCCCGAATCACACGACAATGAATCTGCTTGCAATGGTTTAAATCATCTAGACAACCAAATGAGCTCAACAAACTATTGTACGTAACGTAATTCGCCTTAAGACCAGATAAGGACATTTCTTTAATCAAAATCATCGCTTTTTTGGGGCACCGATTATGTGCATAGCCAGCAACCATTGAAGACCAAACAGCAACATTCTTATCAACCAATCCATCAAAAACTTTAACAGAATCCTCCATGTTCCTACATTTTGCATGCATGTCAATCAAACTGCTTCCCACCACAACATTAAACTCCATCCCTGCTTTCAAACTCAAGCCCTGCACTTGCGCTCCAAGCGCAACATCTTCTAACTGCGCACACGCAACCAATGCAGCCGAAACAGCAAAGGCTGTCATGGGAACACCCTCTCTTAACATCCTGATAAACAACTGAATAGCCGTGCGAGGATCACGGGTGGTCACGTACCCAGAAACCAAAGCATTCCAGGTAACTGCATTCCTGTTGGGCATTTCATCGAACAGTCTGTGAGCCCACAAAACCTCAGCGCATTTCCCGTACATATCTATGAGGGAAGTGTTGATGTGTACATTGGAGTGAAAACCCATCTTAATAACATGGCCGTGAAGCAGAACTCCAATTGAAAAACAACCCTTTTCCGCACACGACGATATAATTTTGTTGAGAATGTAGGGGTTCTGCAGAGACTCCTCCTCAGGGTCTTGCAATGAGACATTTGGGTCTAAATTTACGGGGACTGTGTTGGAACAGTGTTCTAAACAGTTTATTTTGAAGTAAAGAGTGGTCAGAGCGCGGGAAAGGAGGTAATTGGATGATTTTCTAGCGTGGTGTTGTGAGGAAAATGAAGGGAGCCGCGGGCTCATCTTGTCAACATCATCACAGGGGACATGTCCACCATAACTCAAAGTTGATGGGATACAAAATAAATGTATGATTTATTTAAAATATTTGAAAAATTAATAAAATTATAGAATAAAATGCAAATAATAGGAATTAATATTCATTAATATATATATATATATTAAAAATTTAAAATAAAATCTCTTAGTGAAACATTTCTGTAGAAGCTGTTCTACTAGAGATATTCTTGAAATTGCTTCGACAAATATTTCTCAAAATAGTAATCCAAACTTTGCTAATTAATCTTAACGGCGCTTCCTCTACCAATTAGATCAATTTTTTAACGCTAGAGAAAAATAGCTAGGTATATCTATTTCTTCATATTTCAATTTCTATGAGGTTTTTTTCTTTGCTACAGCTCATATCGAATTTGATTTATTTGTATTGTATATTGATGAACGCACAATATAATAAAATATATATTTTGATCTCCGAAAAATTGATATTTTTTTTTACAAATGATTAATTAACTTGTGATAAAATTATGTTACTATTTTGTTAGTTTTTTCATTCTTGAATGTTGATATTTTCATGGATAAACTCATTTCTTCAATAACAACAATCAATCTAATTAAAGTATTTGAATCATCTTATAAGATAAAAGATTATACATCTCATATAGTTGAGCATGCAAAAATATATAGTTTCAAATACTAAGACGGTGTAAAATTTAAATAATAAATTTCGGCAAGACAAAATGTACTATGATCTATTTATTGCAATTGATTTATTTTTCATACTTAAAATTTCATTATTGCTCCATATTTAGGATTTGTTTAGGTGCAATATTACTTGACATTCCTTTTATTATGAAGTAAAGTATATATTATGTACCAAAAAGATCTTTAGGCGATAAAATATAAACATGTGTATAGTTCAAAACGGTAAATTTTGTTATCCCTTCAATTTACAGTCACTCATTAATAATAGCTGTTGTGTGCGCGCAACGAAAATTAAAATAAAATATATATAAATCATCAGTTGAGGTAAATAAAAAGAAAATGCATCTGGCTAATATGGGTAAGTAACAATTATGACATAGTATGATAACAATTTTGGGTATATGAATTTCAAGAAGTTATTACAACGTTGTTCAGTTTAATAAATACAATTCGTAGAAGGGCATTTTTGTTAATGCATCATAAATTCACGCTTTCTATACTTAGCCACCAACCATGAAAAGATTCTCGAGATAAGAAAGAAGAAGAGCGTTGTATAGATCTCAGCTTTTTCTTACCTATAAAGGCAAAAAAGCTAACGAACAATATTACTAGAAATATTTGAATTTGAATTCATTATCAATGTGACCATCTGAAAAGTTTTTTTTTTCTTCTATCAAACATCATAATTCTTATTTTTTCGAGAAGGTTGCATCTATATAATTTAATGTGGCATCAATAAAGTTTATTTATTTGAGATTAGACTGTTTTATAGTAAAGTTTATTTTTCATTTTAAGAAACTCTGTATAGTACCGTCAGTAAGAGTTTAAAAAAAGACAGGTCTGTTGTGATTTAAAGTGTGTTATCATTCGAAATTTTATGTAGTTTATTTATTTTAATTGAAATATTCTAGCACAACATGTGGTCCCACATGCCTTTCACGTAATTTTGTCAGATCAGATCTATTAGACTGAAGACTATGTTTATCTCGACACGAAGCTCATAGTACGAGTAATACTTCAACTTTCTCGTGAATAAAAATAGTATCTTCGTATACCGAATTCATGAAAAAGATTTTTAAATCATCTATGCGACTCATGTGAACACAAAAAGAATGTATCAAACAATTCATGATCATCTAAAAAAATTTATTATCACTTGTATTAGAACTTATGATAATATATATGAAATTAATTAATTAATTAATCTTTTTATCATCTCTTTAGCTCTTTCCTCTATTATTTACTACTAATAACATCCTTTAGGTGATCTATATTAAAGATCAAATAATTTATAATCACAATAATTCAATTATCACCCACTTTGCTATAATTTGGCGTAGAAAATACCAATTAAAATTTACAACATTAGTAGATCTATTTTCTCATTTTTCAGAGGTGCATAAAGCAACACAATATTTAGTTATTTATTTATTTAGAACAAAATATTTAGTTTATTTGGTCATTCAAAAGAGACAAAGAGTCACAAAAAGGATAGTTTAACGTAGGACCCATCCAATGCTTTCCATACCTTCTACTTCACAATTCTCTTGAAGGTTGAAAGATTCTGAAATTGAGGGTGAAAAGGTGCTTGGCATGACTGTTCACCTTTCTCATGTGTGCAGTGAGCATTGCTGACAGTGTTGCAGTTGCTAGAAGATTAGGTATGGACTAATAACGTGACTAGACACCAAAGCAAAGCTATTTACCATATAAAAGCAATGATTACTAGCTCCAAATTCTCATTTATAACTTTATCTCGTGAGATAATGATGAATTTTACTACTTAAATATATTTTAATTTCAGATAAAATCACTTTTTTCATTAAAAAATTTAAATTAATATCAATCGTTGATACACAATTTCTATTATTATGACGACACTAGAAAGTCATAAATGATGCACAAATTTCTATTATTTATTTGTATTTTTTCTCAAAGGGTAAAAGGCCACTTATCTTTTAAGTAAGAAGCTTTACGTAATTTTTTTTTTTGGGTAAAATAAAATGTAGTAGCAAGACTATTTGTTTGTACTTTTCACATTTAATTTATGATAATTTTTTAAAGGTTTTCGACTAAAAGTGAAATATTTGTATCTTAGCTCTTCTTTAAATTGTATGCTTTGGATTTACTTTACAAAAGTTGAAGTATTAGGTTGATTCACCGTATATTCAATTGTTGTTCCATGTATGTATCATCTTTGTACCTCGATAAATTTTGAAAATTAAAAGATAATTTTTTTTCTTATTTGATACAATTAGATTACATAAGTAAGACTTATATTTAGTGAACGAATAATGCGCATTCAATATTCTTAAACTCCAACTTAAATCGAATAATGCGCATTCAATATTCTTAAACATGTATACTTAGAAAAATAATAATTATGTAAACATATGTACTTTTATTTTTCTGTTACATAACATTTAAAACAAATAAGAAATAGGAAACTAATCACGCAAATCAAGGGCTTCGTACGAGGCAAATTAGATTTCCTTTTCTTTTTTGGACTTACGGAGTCGATTATTTTTGCATGGGGAACAAGGTTGACTTTTTAAGTATTTATAATCTTCTTTTTTTAAAAAAAATTACAATCAGTAAATGAAAATTTCGGAGGAGGTCAAATAATTAATCTTAAAATATAATTGAGCGGTTGTAATATTAATTACTTTCCTTTGCTCAAAAATGTTATCAAGTTTGTTTGACAATGATGTCGAATGTCACGTCATCAACTAAAGTCTTTGCTTTTGTTGTCGTTTGTCATCAATTAAAGTCCTCACTTCTACGGATTTAGATGTCACGTGTTATAGTTAGAGCTAACGGTTCATGGATGCGGACTGCTATTTGTCATTAATGGCGAAGAGATCAACCCTAAATCTTTGATCTAAAACAAACAACACAACGACAAAAATTAAGTCAGCCGAGAAATACTTCATCCAACAGATGTCTGCACGAGTCGTAAAACGCAACGATAAAATCAATTTATCGAGGGTCCTAGAAAATCAATATGTCGGTTATCAAATCAATTTTTCAAACATAAAACTCAAATGATCTTACTTGGATTTGATTCGAAATACTTATTTTGCACGCTAACTAAACGTCACTGACCTAGTTTTATTTCTTTGTAAAAAAGCTTGCACAAGAATGTACATTATGTGCTTTATAAGAGTTAAATTACAAATAAATGCTTCCTCACCATATAAATTATGCTACTTTGATATTTATAACAATCATATTCATTTTGAGTGCCTATATAATGTTACATCACCTCTATTTATTTTCCATTAGTTTATAATTAGTGTATTAAAAGTTGTACATTGTCAAAAATTTAAAAAGTATACCAATAGTAAGTCATGAATATAAATAATAAACTTAATGAATTATGGGAAGGAAATATTTGGTTTAGCCATGATAACATATATACTTGACTCTTACTAGTTTTATAATTTAATCACTTATGTACATATATTCTTGAAATCTATATAGATTTTGTAAGCATAAATTAATCAACATAAATAGTTTCATTAATTAATCCCTCAAGCTATCATACTAAATACAACAAAATGCAGTACACAGTTTATCGTGGTCTTGAACCCTTTTTTTCTTTTGCTATGAGTTGAAAATAAAAAGAGACGATACATTCAATTTATCATGGGACGATACAAAAAGTGTACATCGTATGAGATGTCATAATTATCGCATCCTAGTTGTCTTCTCCAACGCAGTACTATAAAAAGGGGTTCTTACGCAAGGTTATAAACCATCCTCTCTTCCCTTCTCCTCCCTCCACAACCAAAATTAGAAACTATCTCCTCATACTCACCATTGTATTTCTTTCCTTTTCAGTCTCTCTGATAACATGAAATGATATATACCTTAATAGAAGGTATAGAAAGAAAGTAAAGAGAGAAGTGGTTGGGAGAGAGCAAGTGCAAAGAAGCAAAAGGAAGATGGGTAAGCGTATGAATGAAGCAAAAAGCGTTGGTACAGTGGGAGTGATGGATAAGCTCCACCATGCACAAGCATCAATTGGTGTGCTTACGAGGGCCAAAACCCTGGCCCTCAAGAAATCCTTATCCTCTCTGTCTACTTCCATCATCATGGAGGATATAACGGCCAATAACGGTAGTGATGGCTGTTACCTCCAACTGAGAAGCAGGCGATTGGAGAGGCGTGTGACTCCTCTTGTAAAGAAAGCAAAAAAGAACAAGTGCTCGCCGGCTAAGGGTAAGAAGGAAGTTGCTTCTCTGAAGATTGAAGAGGACGGGGTGGAGGAGAAAGTCGACAAGGAAGAGGAGAATAACAAGAAAGATGATTACAATGAGGAAGAGGAGGGCTCGTATGGGGATAATGAGCTTGATCTTGAAAACAAAGGAAGGTGATTCGAATATACTCATATTTCCTTACTCACTTGGTTTTTTTAAATTCATATTTGAAATATTTAATTTTGTATTTCTCAATCTTTGAGTTTTGATGCATGCTAGTTCATGGTTTGTTTGATTTTGCAAAACCTACCAACATCTTTCAGATCATCACCGCATTCAAATTTATTGCTTCGTGATGAAGGATCGACATCTTTTTATTTTTTCTTTTATTACGAAAGATAATGTTAAAAACTTTAGGCAAACAAAATTGGATTTATAAATATATATATATATATATATATATATGAAATATAGATGCTGAAATTTGTATATTTTTTTCTTGTTCAAATTATTTCTGAATAAAACTTGGAAGTGAAGTTTATCTTGGTGAGCTTTATTTGGTTAATAATGAATATATGAGATACTTGATGAAATTAAATTTTGGGGTTCCAGTACAAACTTCTTTCAAGTTAATTGGTCTATTTATTTTCTGCATGGGGATTTTTTGCTTTCTTTTATTGCCTAATAAATGTGGAGATATGGCTCTAATTAATTAAAATCTATCGGTAAATTTTATCTTGAGATTTATTTTCATTAACATTAATAAATGATAGATCTCCAATCATATCTTCAGCATTTTCCACTTGAAAAGCATAAATTATATATATGTGTTATATTATTTCATATTAAATTTATAGATGATATTATTCGAGCGTCTTTTTTATATCGTGAGCAGTCGACAATGTGGAAAGGAGAAATACTTCGAATATATAAAGAAAAAATCTTCATTTTCTGGTTCTTTCTTTGTCCTTTGTTTGTAGATGTACAAGGAATAACTACTTTACTGATGTCATTAATTCTTGATTTATTGCTTGCTCATTTTTATGATACTATCCTGTTCTTGCAACTCTTAGGCCTTTAATAGAATTGATGATTTCATACTGTACTCACTTACTAAATATGGCTACTTCATTAAAAGGATGTTTGTGTTACTTCATATGTACTAAATGTAAGGAAATTACAACCCATTGTCTTCTATATTATTTTAGATGCTTTTGTCATTCCGTTAGGTTGTCTGTCAAAATACTTAATGTGAAGGAGTTTATGTTTTCTAAGATAAAAATAAATTAGGGGTTCCAACATCATCATATTTCTTGCATTACTGTAATGAACACTAACAAAGTCTCAACTCTATCCACGCAGAATTACTAGGGAGAGCACTCCTAGTACCTTGACTGAGGGTTCCAACATCATCAAAACTCCTACTTCGAGCAACAAGTCAGCCACCAATGGGAATGCCATCAAGAAAGGGAAAGCAATAATGCCAAGCGCAGAAGAACTGGAGGCCTTTTTTGCTCCACAGGAGAAGCTGGACATTGAAAGATTCATCGAAAAGTAAAGATTTCTACGCTGCATATCTTACGCACAAATACACATACATATATATATATATATTTGTGAAATTAATGATTACTCATACTTATGTCGCTATATTGGTGTCCTATATCGCTTTATTCGACAGGTACAACTTTGATCCGGTGAATGAGAAGCCACTCAAAGGACGTTATGAATGGGTCGAATTCAAACCTTAGACAAACAGTAAAGATCCATTAAGACTTGAAGGACTTTCTTACAACAAGGGTACTGAAGGAAAAGTTTAGGAACTTTCATTTGTGTGTATTGTTGTTGGTCATGTTGTGGTTTGTGTTGTCTTGCTCTAGTGATAGTGTTTAATGAAGTAGCTAGGTGCACTCCAGGTTATTTAATATTTTCAGAATTTAAATTTAGTGTTTCTGTATCATGTTTCTCTCCTTCACCTTGTTGTCTTTCTCTATGTTGATTGTACTTGTAAAATATTACATGAGTCTATGTCAACTTCTGCTTTATGTGACCATCGTTTACAATAATGTTTCATCGATGCTTAGTTTTTATACAATTTTTTAGCTCAAAACAACCTTAGTTTTTCATCAATTCATATTTTTTACCCATCTCTAAGATGGGCCAAAACACAAAAACAAACATAGACAATATATTTCGACTTGATGTATGGTAAGAAATCGAAAATTCACTAGAGGAGCAATAGTACAAATAACCAATTATATATAGTAAGTAACTTTATTTAATTATAAAGAAGTCGTCAATGTACGTATTTGGGGTAAATGTCTAGAACTCAAAGTTTGATAACTTAGGTGAACACGTCGAAGAAGTGAATCCCCAAGCCCAGTACTATGATTGCAAGGGCCAGTACAAAATAAAGAAGTTTATTTGTCGATTGTAACGGCTTGTCTTTCACATCTTTAGTCGGACCTAATGTTGTATCTCCAGTTATGGTAGCGAGATTGGTGGATGGATCAATCTCCCCAATGTAGAATTCATCCAACATCAACCTGGCCGCACTGCCATGCCCTACGTCCTCAAATTCTTCGCTTGCATCCTTGCCTACAATACAAAATTGATGGGACTTTTTGGTTATGCATTTCGATTTAATGCTAAAAGTTAATTATAATCCGTAAATTAGGGATTCAAATTGAATAAATTTGTGAGGTAAAAGGATAAACGTCTATAGTCTGATCGATAGTGTAAACGTAAGTTATATGCTAGAGATCCGAAAATTTAATATGCTCATCACAACTCGAAATTGTGAGTTACCTGCTGCTGCTAGCAACACTTCATCACCACCAGGATGGTCAGTCAAGTAGTTGGTTACGTTGTAAACCTGTAATTGCAATTCACAATAAATTCAAATACTTACATATAGAATATATGCGCTTTTGCGTGTATTAATTAGTGTGTATAATGTAAAGTTACTGTTTACTTGCAAGTTTAATAACACATATATATAGGAGTGTCCAAGACCCAAAAATATAGGTCACATTCATAACTGCTCAAAACAGGCTCAAATGAAAGGTAAGTGCCATATTAGGATAATGTGGATCTTATGACATTAATTATCCGAAACAGGCATCAATATCTCCTAAAGTTACATAATTTAAAAGGGTGAATGACTATTTTATAAGGCGTGCTAACAAGTTATCGAACTAAAATACCAAAGAGATAGAATTACAGAACTAAAAGTGAAATTAAACTTTTCCTTGGCAGACAATGTCTCATGTTGCATCTATGTATTGAGAATATTTAGGATTAATTGCAATTTCCGTCCCCTAACATCAGGCCATTCTCGTTTAGTCCCCTAAGTTACTAGGGTTCCATTTTGGTCCCGTAAAACTGAAAAAATCTCAATTTTGGTACAAATTTGATCGGAAAGTTGAGTCACTCGCCGAAAAAAAGTAACATGCCAGGCATGTGACTTTTTAAATTGGGGCTTGCATTCTGATTGGCCATCCTAAAAGGCTTAAAGGCAATTTTCGTCCACTAACTTCAGGTCATTCTCGTTTTAGTCCCCCAACTTCAAGCCATGTCTTCACCACATCATCTTTTTCAGCCAATCACAATGCAAGTCCCAATTTAAAAAGTCATATATCTGGCATGTGACTTTTTCCGACAAGTGACTCAACTTTCCGATCAAATTTGTACTAAAATTGAGATTTTTTCATTTTTACTGGACCAAAATGAAACCCTAGTAACTTAGGAGACTAAAACGAGAATGGCCTGAAGTTAGGGAACAAAAATTACCTTTGAGCCGAACATTTATATCTATCTATATATATATTCTAGTTATCTCAGGACATAAATATGTATGTTTAAAATTTTAAGGCATAAGCACAATTACTTTTTATATGTATGGTTGTATAAGTTACTATGAATTTTCGATATATACAAGGGCAATGAAAATATAAAAAATAAATAATGAAAGAGACAATACTCAATTATATATCTTAACATTATCTTCTTTTCAAATTAGTTTTTTCCATGTACTAAATGAACGTAACATGATAGTTATTTTATTAAGGTCGTACAATCTATAAATAAATACACATTATTTTGAATATAATATATATCTAATAACAACAATAATAAACTAAAAGACCCACTCCATTTTTGCTTTATTTAATTAAGCAAGAGCGGAAATCTTAGAATACGATCTTTTTTCCTTTCATCTTCACCAGTTCTCCATTAACTGATCATCTTGCCCTCTTTAGTAGAAATCACAAACTTGATCCATCGAGCGTTTGTCAAATTGATGCGAAAACCCATCAATCGTTGGTATTGGGTTCTATAGGGAGGACATTGATTCTCACTTTATTCGGAAAAAATGCAAGGTTAATCCTATAACTACAGGAGATGGCAATTTCAATCGCAATTTGATTTCAATAGAACTAATTAAAATTGTCAAACTCTATAGTTACAGGACTAAAATTGCATTTTTTTCCCACTTTGTTCATAATAATAAAGATCTATTGTTATTCCATCATGCAATGTTTTTTAAAAGTCAAACAATGTAATCAAGAAATATTCATATATATAAAGAAGAAACACAAAGGAAAGTACATACATAAAAATTCTTACTCAAATTAAGTTTGATCGAATCAAATCAATCACAAAGAAAGTGTAATATACTTGTTATGTGAATGGTCACTTTCCCTTAAATGTATACCAATCATATAGCAATTGCATAACACTTGTCATATAATTGATTTATTGATTCGACCAAATTCGATTTGAATTAGAATTTTCGTAAATATACAATGAAAAATACATGTAAATACCTTAGCATTAATGATGACCCAACAATCTTCAGAAGTGTTGTGAGCAGAAACTTGAGAATGGGTGAATACTTTGCTTTCTGCTCCCATTGTTGTTCCCAAACAAGAAAACGAGCTTAATACTATTGAAGAATTCTTGATTGTTTGGATACATATAATATAGCATTATTGCACCTTAATATATTGATGAAATCTTTGGATGCTGACAAACTTTGGGATCATTGTTTGTATAAGTTTAATATAATCAGCCGATCCGAAAGCGAAATAAACTATATAAATTTGTTTCAATTATGAAAAAGAGAGTAATTTTTAATAGGAAATCATGCAGTAGGGATAGTTCTATTTATATCCCAGATTTATGATTTATTTACACTAATTGTCGCTATTTTTTGCGTAATTACAGAAACCACCAGCTGATAGTCAGAAAGCAAGGGTAATTTGTGAAATGAAATCGATGTTTTTAGTGGTGTATGTGTAATTTTTTAAAAAATATGAATAGTTTATGTAAATAATGTTGATATTTTTTGTGGATGTATGTGTAATTTTTAAAAAAATAATGAAAATTTGTGTAAATAGATCATAGGTCAAGAGGTGTCGATGGAATTATCTCTAAGGGGTAATTACACTCCCTTCCCTGAGATTTGAGAAATTCCATCTAACACTCCTAAAGTTTTAATTCTTCCGTATAACAAATAAGTTCATCCATGTCAAAATTCACCGAAATTGCTGATAATAACAAAAAAATAAAGAGAATCTATATTTACCCCTGATTCGCTTATTACTAACTTATTACAGGCCAAATAAATCTTTTTATGATCAAATTATCACCATACGTCTTCATGCGTTAATTCATGTGAGGAGGTATATCTTTATTGTTATAAGGGTAGTTTAATTCAAAAAAAATTATTTGACTTGCAATAAGTCAGTAATATGTCAATCGATTATAAATATAAACTTCCATTCAGTTTTTTGTTAACATCAGTAAATTCAGTGAATTTTGACTAACGAAATGACTTATTTGTTAGACGGAAGCAAACCTCAAGGGTGATAAATATAATTTTTCAAACCACATGAGATTTACGTATAATTACAATAACCCTCATTATACCCGAGTTTGTAATTATTCCTATCTCTAATTATTTTTGGAGTGAGATCATTAAGTATTTTAATTATCTAGCACTGGTGTTAGAAATGGGGAGTTTCTTGGATTTTTTAATGCCCAAGTTTCTAAATTTTAAAGTGAATGGTAGTTTTCAGAGATGCTTGGAGTTGTAGGGATGCATCCAGTTATTC
The DNA here is from genome assembly GCF_000512975.1 of Sesamum indicum. Taxonomy (NCBI): domain Eukaryota; kingdom Viridiplantae; phylum Streptophyta; class Magnoliopsida; order Lamiales; family Pedaliaceae; genus Sesamum; species Sesamum indicum. Next base: position 3,880,659 of record NC_026154.1, read on the forward strand.
CAATGTTCAGATTTTATCTGGGAAGAGAAGCTAAAACGCAATCCAAAATTAATAGTTGACTCCTCTATTTCTCCATTGCAAAAACTACTGTCTGTGCTAACAAAAAAATGCTGGAATCATAAATAAGTTTAAGGTCATAAATTTAAATTTCACCAAATACATGAGTATTTGTATCAGTTTATATGAATTTATTCTAGGAATGTTAATATAGGTTAAGACATACCCTAAATCGACTAATTTTGGATTAGGTTGGATTTCTTATAATTTAGAATAAATCGCTTTATGAGGGATTTAATAAATTATTATTTATTTTATATAGATTGGATATGAGTTCCTAATGGCCTAATATGAGTTTTTAATGAACCTAATATGGGTGGATTGTGGGTTCAACCATAACATAGAAGTAAAAACAATTAAAAATAAAATAAAAGATAATGTAATTTTTTTAAAAAATTATTGTTATTTGAGATCGAACCCATAGGGCGGATTCATTTGAAAATTGAGTGAAATACCAATGAACCAACATCCACATTATAATGATTATTTAAATTCTTTAATAATAATGAACAAATTCATTAAGCCCATAAACTAAATATATTTTTACCTCCTATAATTGTATAAGTTGCTAATTAAATCCATAATTAATAGAATAAGACTCATATATTATTCTAAGAGATGCTAATTATCTATTGACAATAAATTTTACTTATAATTTTAATGGTAAATAATCCGTTATTTTTGTTAGGGATAATAATATTTACACCTCCTCACCGATTGCCTTTTTACACAAACCATCCCTACCTTTTTAAAAATTATAGAAATGAACCCTGCCAAGTTTTAAAACCCCAAAATGCCCCTATTGATTTAATCAAACTTTAATATAATTTTTCAAGAATAGAAATGTCATCTGGAGTGTTTCTATAATCAAATAATAGAGGAGCGTCAAAATAATATATATGAGGATGAGTAATACAATTCCATATATTTTTTATTACTTATATTAATTTTTTAATTAAAATTTAAATTATTTCATTATTTTTTAATTAAATCTTTATATAAAATTACACCTTTTAATAATTAAAATAATAAAATATTTAATTAATATATTAATAAAATTAATTACTAAATTGTGATTTTAAATTAAAAAATTATCACCATGCGCACCCTGAACTCCTATCTGTGCCCTGGCCCCCACTTCTCCTATTCTTCACCCTACTCTACGATTGTCTGCCATCAAAATATGTATGTATAAACGTATGTATAAATATATACAATTAAATATGTCCAATTATTATATATTTATATATTTATAATATAAATATATATACATATATGTATAACTTATTAATTTTAGTAAAATTTAGTTATAAATAAAAATAGAGAATAATTTTTTAAATTTTAAGAATTTCAAATAATTTATACAAGTGTGATAAATTTTAAATTTATAACTTATTAAGTAATTTAATTTCATTAATATATTATTAAGAGATGTAATTTTATATATAGAGAGATTCAATAAAAAAAATTAATAAAATAATTTAAATTAAAATTAAAAATCGGCATAAAGTATAAAAAAATATAGAGGGTCATATTACTTTTTTTTCATAAATATTACTTTAATAACATCGCTTCTACCTTTTGGTAATTACAGAAACATTCCTGACGGCATTTTTGTCATTAAAAAAAATAAATTAAAGTTTCACTAGGTCAACAGGGGCATTTTTGGGGTTTAAAGGTTGTTGAGATTGGTTTTTGTAATTTTTAAAAATGTAAGAGTGATTTGTGTAAAAAGGTAATAGATGAGAAATATATGCAACAGTAGCCACAATGACATTCTCACAATATCATACCTATCATCTAATCATTCTTAATCTTTACAACAGAATGGAAGGTATGTGTTTGATTTTGTAATAATCTTCTCCTTCTTTACCATCCACCACTCGTAACCTGTCGTTGAATTTGTTGGGCATATCACCAATCGCCAATTGTTTGAGAGTGGTGATGAATTTCAATCCTTCTGGAATCATCTTCAATTTAACGCATACTTGAATAATTAGACTAGAGAGATTGGGCATTGCTCTTTCCTCGACTCTCCATTCCTCTAAGTTACGTAAAGAAGACAACGTAAGCTCTGTTAGTTTAGGAAATCCGCTTGCGCTACACACCATCTTTCTTCCCACATAAGCATGACTCTGAAATCTAAGACTTGTCAACACAGGAAGCTTCTCTAGTATTTTCATAGGATCTTCCTTAATATAACAACCTTCAAGGTTCAAGGTAAGCAGATTTTGGCACAACTCAATTTCATAGGCTGGTAATTTGCCAACACGACAGCAAATGCTCAATAAACACAGCGAATGAATTCTCAGCATCTTTGTAAGAAGAGATGATGATGAGCCATCGTTTTCCAAACTTATCCCGTTCTCAATCACAAGTTGTATCTCACGAAATTGCTCTTGGTGATTCAAAGCGTAATCTACGATCATCAGGAGGCTTTCTTCATTGCAAATAAATGCTCGTAAATGTTGAAGCTTCGGTAGTTTAAGGAGATGGGTAATATCATCAACCCA
>NC_026154.1:3883240-3946599 GCF_000512975.1 Sesamum indicum
TTCCAACTCATTCAATCCTTCTAATTTCAATTTTCCATCTCCTTTCACACAATGCTGTGTAGGTAAAGATAGATGCCTCAAACGCCTCAGCTTATGTATGGTATTGGGCAACATGGGAACCCCAGACACGTCCAAATTCAATGACTGGAAACAGACAAGGTTGCAAATACATGATGGAAACTCATCTATACTACTTTCTTCTATATTAGATTCAATGAAACAATGATTATTTGATCTACTGAATACGTAAAGCAGTAAATAGTAAGGCCTGAGTTGTATACCAACAACGCATTACCAATTATACCTCTTAGTTTAGAATACTACTATCAGTCAGTTCACCATCATCACCTGATACTCCATGGGGTCCTCTTCAAGATCCTTCTCCGGTTCGTCTGGTATCAGCTCAGCTAGTTGGTCTATGTGCTCTTTAAGATCAACCATTTGATCACGAAGTTGTTGATTTTCCTATTAATGTTGTTCAACTTCAACTTCGTATTCTGCTTTCAGTACTTCTATCTCCCACTGGAGAATCGAGTTCTTGTCATCCAATTTGTCGACCTTCAGTTCAGCCCAGTGATGGTAGTAGGCCTGTCTAGATAAATCGTTTCGTAGTTCCTCCATCTCATCAAGCTTATCTCACAATTGCTATTATAATTCAGCAATGAGACCGGTGAAATGCGCATCAGGATTTGACAACAGCAGGTTGCTGGGATTAACTGAAGATGACATTTCGATATTATATAATACTTAACCAAATCGCAATAAAATTGCTTGCCTTAAAGCAATTAAACAATCTGTTTCAAGTGCTTCGGGTACAGTGTTATTTCTCCCATGATAAGACGATTATAATCCGTTCAGTACAGCACTATACTGACGAGCACCTCGAAAAAATACTTAGAAACCTTTCCTGAAACTAAAGCTCGAAACCTAGGACTTTAGAGGAAAATCGAGACTAATGAGAAGAGAGCTCACGTTGGTGGTGTGTTTTTCAGAAATGAAGAGTAGCAGTCTTTTTATAGGCACTCCAAAGCCAGCTATAAACACTGCTATTTAAGACAATCATAATACCTTCAACTGAAACCACCTGAAATCGCAGGTAACACGGACTGCAGTTTCAAAATTGTTGGTGAAAACTTTTAATTGCTATTAAAATATGTTTTGACTGAAAAGAAAGGAATATTTTCTTTATGTCCGGTTACATTCAAATGTTCCTGCTGCAAAAAGTTAGACATTTGCCCAAACGCCCATCACCCGAAGCCGAGTCAAGGCAAGAGGCATGCGTGTGGGATGAAGAAACATGAGTGTATTACGCTCACCCTACAATTGCTTATACAATTATGGACTCCTTCACTTTTCCCATCATTTACCTTTGTGGGATAAGTAACTTTCTCTTCTTCTTCTCAAACTAATCTATGAATTTCTTTCATGCAATTAAGAATTACAACAATCAGTATATATATATATATATATATATATATATTTAAATCAATGGGCATATTCAAAAAGAACAACAAAACAAAATACTACTATTAAAAATAGATTATATATTTTTATTTTGGAACTCAAATCCACAATTTTTTAGACATGGCGTCTCAACTTAACCTTCGTAATTGAGCATTTCAAATTTGCATTTTGAGTACAAATATAATTTCTACCGTCATTTAACTTATTTTTCAATAATCATATTTAAGATTAAATTTCATCAAAATTTAAATTTTAATAAAAGTCACAATCTGTAATTATTTTTAATTCCACCATAATTATATCTTTGATTTGGGATATTTATATATTTAATTAGTCTTTAATATTTGAAAGCAATGAACGATGCAATAAATCAAATTCGGGAAAAAAAAAAAGAAAAAGAAAAAATAGCCCACCCAATTAATTTTTTCTTTGATTATTCATTGAGTTCAATAAATAATTTTACTTTGAAATTTAATTATAATTTGTATTGATATTAGGAATTATATAAATTATGAATTTAAATATTTTATTTTTTAAAATTAATTATCTCATAATTAATTATGCAAACATCAGGCAAACTGGGACTGAATTGCCCCTTGGATTTTGGCAGAAAAGTTATGAATTATAGATAGCAAAAAAAATATATATTCATGTCGAAATGTGATCAAGAGATTTATACTACAAAAATTGCAAGTTAATGAACCAGTTCGAGATCATGAATTTAATTTTCACTAGACGTATTATTATTTGTCTCATGTGAATTTATTATAATTTCTTTCAATATTTTTAGTTACAGCGATTGACTGATCGAATATTAATATATGACTTGGTTTACTCAGATATTTTCATATAATGATTTGATTCATTAAATTTCGAAATTGAAATTTGAATTTGGATCTAAATGGATCTTTCTTCTGTAACATAATCTTCGAGACCGAGTTCACTAAATCCAGGTACATGAGTGTACGCTACACAAAATTCAATTTTAATTGAATTTCGCATTATTAATGAAACAGTGTAATGAATGTTTCATCAATTGATTGTCAATTGTTCATAGATAGAACCTTCAATTTGTATAAATCTGATCTAATCCTTTGACTTGAACGAATGAACCTTCTACTACTATGTTGCAATTAGTCCTATTTTATTGTTAAGATGAAAAGGACATCGGAAATTTGACTTGGAGCCTTGCAAGCAATAGAGCGAATAAAGAATTCTTGATTTGTATTTGAAGTCACAGGGAGAGAGCTTTTGAATTCGAGTCCTCTGCGAAACGCGATGGCTGAAACACTGCTGATTGGTGCCACTGTCAAAGTTCTGGTGGACAAACTTCTTGTTGTTGCTACTGAAGAGCTCGGCCTAACATTGGGAGTCAAGAATGAGTTGACAAAGCTGAACAAGTCATTTGCCATGGTTCAGGCATTCTTGAACGATGCTGCAAGCCGTCAAGTAGAAGAGGAAGCTGTCAATTTGTGGCTGAAGAATCTGGAAAACATTGCTTATGAAGTAGACAACTTGTTTGATCAGTTCAACTATGAGATCATTCGTCGTAAGGTGGAGATCAGAAACCAAATGAATCGAAAGGTACGTTTCTTCTTCTCCTCAGCGAATCCTCTGTTGTTTCGTTCAAAAATCACTCAAAAGATCATGGATGTGAATATGAGGTTGAAGATGGTTAATGAAGAGGCTATCAGCTATGGCCTTCAAAGGAGAGTTGGAAATTCTGCTATTTTTGTTCCTCCAGTCATCGAAACTGATTCCATAAGTGTTGATCCAATCGTTCTTGGTAGAGAAAATGATGCTTCTGTGATAGTCAATATGCTGGTTAATTCGAGCAATGAAGTTGTTTCAGTAGTTCCCATCGTTGGGATGGGAGGACTTGGAAAGACAACTTTAGCTCGATTGATTTTCAACGATCAACGAACAATGAAACACTTTGATGAAAGAATTTGGGTCTGTGTATCTGAAAAAATCGGTTCCACCACAAGGCTTTTCAAGAAAATCCTTCAATCTTTAATAACAGATAATGTAGTTCAAGTTGAGAGTAGAGAATCCACCCTTAGAAAGATTAAAGAAAAATTGGAAGACAAAAGATATCTACTTGTTCTTGATGATTTGTGTAATGATGAGCAAACATATTGGGAAGATTTTAGAAGTTCTCTTCTTGGAATCAACTCAATCCGAGGAAATTTCATTATTGTGACTACTCGTAGTAAAGACGTAGCATCGACTGTGAACCAAAGGTATCAGCATGCTTTGTGTAAATTATCTGATGATGATTGTTGGGACATAATTAAGATGAGAGCTTTTTCCAAAGAGGAAACAGTTTCTAAAGATTTGGAAACCATTGGAAAGAAGATTGCTTGTAGATGTGGAGGTCTTCCATTAGCAGCAAATGTGATTGGTGGAACATTACAAGGGAAGGTTTTAGATGATTGGACCTCAGTTCTGCAAAGTGGATTTTCGTGTTCCAACAAAGACGCGAGTGGCATGCTCCAGGTATTGAAGGTCAGCTTCGATCGTTTGCCATCTTCATTACTTAAAAAGTGTTTCGCATATTGTTCCGTTTTCTCCAAGGGTGCGAAAATAGAGAAAGAACGGGTAATCCAACTATGGATGGCCGAAGGATTGCTTGTAGAAAATGATGAGAATGATATGGAAAGTTTAGGCAGCAGAGTTTACGATACTTTATTGCAAAATTCTTTCTTGCAGAAGGCTGTAAAAGATAAGTACGGCGATATCAAGCACTCAGAAATGCATGATTTGGTGCATGATCTAGCGTGTTCAATTTCAAAGGCAGAAAGTTTTAATGTGGAAAGTTGCAATTTAGAGAACATTCCTGGTCGAGTTAAGTATCTGGTGACAAAATCTCTTAGCGGCCACAAATATTCTGACAAGATTGAGAATGAGGATGTTGGTTATCTACGAGCTCTATTTTTGGACGACAAGATATCTGATAATGTGTTCCGTTATTGGAAGAACTTGCGTACTTTAGAACTACAATGCTGATGAAGGGAAATAATAAAAGACTAATATACCCTTAGTATGAAGGATAGAGATAAAGGCATAAGAAGAGAGATTAAACCTATTACTTACGTGGATAATCTCAGAAACGGTTAAGGGCAATCTGATACCCGGAAAAGGTGGGCCACGATCGCGAGATGACCGGTCGTGGAAGCGGGCATTAGGATCGTGCAGAGGACACGAAAAGGGATCAGTATAAAAGGAAGAAGGAAGAGAAAAAAGGGGGTTGGTCTGGCTTTTATTTTTCACTTTTCATAATCTTTAATTTTTCTTTACTTCCGATAAAATTCTCAATACTGACTTGAGCGGCGGAGTATCTACGCCGGCACCTAATCCGGCTAGATAAGGTTTGTTCTGTTTTCAGGATATACCAGATCCGTCAGAGGTGAAAGGGACGATACCAAGCGCGACCCGCGAACTCGGTCGGATCATTTGGCGCCGTCTGTGGGAACGTCAGGTGACGGATTGGAACGCGTTGGAGAAATGGAAACTCCGGCAGAAGATCAAGCACCCGTTGTACATTTATCACGGCAAGAAATGGATACTCCCATGACTGAGCGGGAGGGAACTGTACAACTGACACGACGGGAATTACAACAAATGATGGAAGAAGCCGGGAGGAAGGCCTTGGTAGCTTATGAGAGAAGAACTGCAACTCCTTTAGAAAGGGAAATAGCGGGAAAGAGGTTGTTTCAGGAACGAGTGGAGGTGCAAGACAACGAAGGAATGAGTAGACCGGGGGCGAATAGAAAAGGCCCGCAGCCATCTGATGTGGGATCCAGTAGCAGGGCTTTAAGTCGTCCCAGAGGGCCAGCCATATCTCGAGCTGAAGTAGATAATGTTAGTAAGCAGATAGCCCAGCTAGGGAAGCAAATAGATGAACTCAAGAAGAGAGGAGAAATAGTAGCCCACAATCGTAATTCGCCATTTGCTAACCGTATACTTATAGAATTGGTCAACCCGAGCTTTAGGATGCCCGACCTCCCAAAGTATGATGGAACACGGGATCCACAAGAGCATCTAGCTGCTTTCGATATGGTAATGAATCTATATGGACAGTCGAGCTCCATAATCGCCAAGTTGTTTGTTACTACGCTAACAGGAAAGGCCCAAGAATGGTTTACAAACTTGCCCCCAGGCAGCATAGATTCGTATGAGCAACTAGCACAAAAATTTGCATTTCACTTTGCGAGCAAGAGAAAACAAAAGAGATCGGCTACACATTTATTTACTATTCGACAGGGGGAAAATGAAAGTTTGAAAAATTTTATGGGACGTTTTAATAACGAAACATTGGAGGTGCAGGATCTTAGGATAGACATGATGACTAGTATCCTAATCCATGGATTGAAGAAAGGAGTTTTTGCATCGGCTTTAGCGCGGGACCTGCCTATAGATGCAGAGCAGTTGATGGCAATGGCGCAAAAATACATTGATGAAGAGGAGATGAATGCAATGAAGGATGAGGAGTGGAGAGTTACATCAGAACGAGCAAGGGATGGAAGATTCACCAGAGATCGAGATGTGCGACCAAAAAAGGAGAAAGAAAGGGAACCACCTTACCAGCCGAAATATAGCAGGTATACCCCTTTAAATATGACCAGGGCTAAAGCTCTCATGATGGTAGAAAAAGATAATATATTGATGTGGCCGAGACATACAAGGATTACTCCAGCCAAAAGAAACTCGAACAAGTATTGTCGGTTTCATCGAGAGAGAGGGCATGATACAGAGGAGTGCTATCAACTGAAAGATGAGATAGAGCGGTTGGTGCGACAAGGGTATTTCCGGAAACAGAACTCCCATAAGTTTGAAAGGAGACATAATCGCAGAGGCAGATCAAGAAGTAGAGATCGCAGGTCAAATGGGGCAGAAGATCGAAGGAACCAGACGGTGGCGGAGAACGCGCCTGTGAAAGGCATCATCCATACTATCGCTGGAGGATCAGAAGGATGGTCGAGAAGAGCTAGAAGGAGATTGGAAAGAGAGACTAGGTGGGAACGACGTAAGCAAGGGGTACACACGACAAGCAATCCTGAGATCGTGTTTGGAGATCAAGATGCTGGGACCAGGATCGTGACAGATAATGATCCCATGGTGATACGAATGGACATAGCAAATTTTACAGTCCACAAGGTTTTGGTAGACAACGGGAGTTCAGCAGATATAATATTTAAGGAAGTATTGAATAAGATGGGACTTGATAATATAAGGCTGGAACCAGGAAACATTCCCTTGGTAGGATTCGGAGGAAGCGAGGTCGCATCACTTGGGACAGTGGAGTTACCTGTATCCTTGGGAGAAGAGCCAAAACGCAAAACCTTGATGGTGAAATTTTTAGTTGTTGATATGCCTTTTGCTTACAATGTTATCCTGGGGAGACCTGGGCTTAAGTCTTTCAGGGCGGTGGTGTCAACATATCACCTCAAGATGAAGTTCCCCACCCTATCTGGGATAGGGGAGGTCGTGTGCGATCAGATCGAAGCCAAAAGGTGTTACAATTTATCTCTAGAGAAAGCTTCAGAGTATGAAGAAAGAAGACTGGCAGGCACTGAAAGCAGGGAGAATAGAACCAGTTGATCATAAAGAGGTGGAGTTAATACAAGGAGATCCGACCAAGGTCACCAAGATAGGAACCAACTTGGGGCAGTTCGAGGGGATTATGATTACTTTTTTAAGAAGTAATGTTGATATGTTTGCATGGGATCCGTCAGATTTTCGGGGTATAAACCCAGAGGTGATAGTACACAGGTTAAATGTGGATCCTTCCATGCGGCCTGTCCAACAGAAGAAGCGAACCTTCGGAGCTGAGAAAAATGCGATCATTGAAGGAGAGGTAAGTAAATTGCTTAAAGCGGGCTATGTATCCGAGGTTCAATATACGGATTGGCTGGCCAATGTGGTCGTGGTACCGAAGCCGGGGGGTAAGTGGAGAATGTGTACAGACTTTACGGATCTCAATAAGGCGTGCCCGAAAGACCCTTATCCACTTCCTAGGATTGATGTCCTAGTCGATTCGACGGCTGGATATAAGACATTTTCCATGATGGATGCGTATCAGGGATACCATCAGATTTTTATGGCACCAGAAGATCGAATAAAAACCTCCTTTGTAACTGACCGTGGGATTTATTGTTATAATGTTATGCCTTTTGGATTGAAAAATGCAGGGGCAACATATCAAAGGTTGGTGAACAAGATGTTTGCTCGACAGATCGGGAAAACCATGGAGGTGTACGTGGACGACATGTTGGTTAAAAGCCAACAACCAGAGGGTCATTTGGAACATTTGAAGGTAGCTTTTGCGATCATGAGAGATCATGGGATGAAGCTTAATCCTAGCAAGTGTACATTCGGAGTAGGCGGGGGCAAATTTCTTGGATACATGGTCAGCGAACGTGGGATTGAAGCTAATCCAGAGAAGATAGAGGCCATACTGAATCTGAAGTCGCCTACATCCATTAAGGAAGTTCAGAAGTTAACAGGTAGAATTGCTTCTCTTAATCGCTTTATTTCTAGGTCTGCAGATCGCAATTTACATTTCTTTAAAATATTGAGGAAAGTAAAAGGATTCAATTGGACCGAGGAATGCGAGCAAGCTTTTCAGGAGTTAAAGATTTATCTGAGATCGCCACCTCTTTTAGCGAACCCTAGAGAGGGGGATGTATTATATCTTTACTTGGCTGTTTCTGATAATGCGGTTAGTTCGGTATTGATAAAAGAAGAGGGAAAGGTGCAGAACCCGGTGTACTATGTAAGTAAGATGTTGCAAGGAGCGGAAACTAGATATGCGGAGATCGAAAAGTTAGCGTTGGCGGTGGTGGTGACGGCCTGGAAGCTAAGGCCATATTTTCAATCGCATCGGATAGTGATAAGAACTAATCATCCACTCCGAAACATTCTTACCCGACCAGAGGCTTCGGGTAGAATGGTAAAGTGGGCGGTCGAATTGGGGGAGTTCGATATCACCTATCAGGGTCGCACAGCAGAGAAAGCTCAGATTTTGGTTGACTTCATGGTGGAGATATCCGGTACTCAGAAAGATGTAGAAACATGGATGTTACATGTGGATGGATCCTCCAATGCCAACAATGGTGGAGCAGGAATACTGATCGAAGGACCAGCAGGCATGGAGATTGAGGTCGCTGTTCGGCTGTCTTTTCCTGTTACAAATAATGAAGCCGAGTACGAAGCTTTACTCTTGGGTTTGGAGCTAGCACTAGAAGCTGGAGCGCAGATTCTGGAAGTATACACCGACTCGCAGCTGGTAGCTATGCAGGTTGGAGGAATATATGAAACTAAAGAAAAATCTATGACAGATTATTTGAAAAGAGCAAAAGAATGGATGCAGAAATTTTCCAAGTGCACTGTTCAACAAATTCCCCGGAATGAGAATGAAAGAGCCGATGCGTTATCAAAGTTAGGAGCTACGCTGGTGGGAATAAAGGATAGAAAAATCACAGTGATTGTAAAGGAACGATCAGCGATCTCAGAAGGAATAGAAACCAATATGGTCACTTCAAGATGTCTGTGGATAGAAGATATAGCAGCATATCTGAGGGAGGGGATTTTGCCTACTGATGCCGGACATGCTAGGCGCATTAAATTTAAAGCTCCAAGGTTTGCCCTAGTAGGAACACAATTATATAAAAGAACAGTCGAGGGACCCCTCCTCAAATGCTTAGAGGACGCACAAGCCAGGTATGTGCTACAAGAAATTCATGAAGGTAGTTGTGGAAATCATTCAGGGGCTAGATCCTTAGCTCAGAAAGTAACGCGGCAGGGATACTTTTGGCCCACACTCATGAAGGATTGTAAGGAGTTCGTACGAAGATGTGAGAAGTGCCAGAAATTCGCCTCATAGATTCACACTCATGCGGTCCCGATGATCCCTGTTCCCATTACATGTCCGTTCGACCAGTGGGGTATAGACATTATAGGACCATTTCCTCCAGCTCGAGCTCAGAAGAAGTTTGTCATAGTGGCGGTGGAATACTTCTCGAAATGGGTGGAGGCAGAAGCTGTCTCAAAAATCACAGAAGGGGAAGCAATAAACTTTATATGGAAAAATATAATCTGCAGGTTTGGAATACCTCGGGTATTGATATCTGATAATGGGACCCAATTTCAAGGAAGAAAAATAAGCGCGTGGTTGCACGAGTTGAAGATACAGCAAAATTTTACGGCAGTAGAACATCCCCAATCAAATGGTCAGACGGAGGTCACAAATAGAACTATATTACAACATCTGAAAGCCAGGTTGAGTTCGAAGACAGAATGGAGTGATGAGCTCCCAGGAGTATTATGGGCCTATAGAACAACTCCTCGAACTTCAACAGGTGAGACTCCTTTTTCTTTAGTTTATGGTTCTGAAGCTGTAATTCCTGCAGAGATAGGGGAAGAGTCGCAAAGGATCACAAACTTTGATCCAGAAAGAAATGGAGAACAACGTGCATTCGACCTAGACATATTGGAAGAGAAAAGAGAGGCAGCGCGGATAAGGATGTTGCACCATAAAAGTCTAATGTTGAGAGGCCATGATAAGAACTTGAAGCCCAGATCGTTACAGGTTGGGGACCTGGTATTGAAAAAAGTGGAGGTCTTGAGGCATGTAGGAAAACTCGATCCTAACTGGGAGGGGCCTTTCAAAGTGGTTGAGATCGTTGGAAAAGGCACGTACAAGTTACAGGATGCTCAAGGCAAGGAGTTACCCCGACCATGGAATATTCAAAACCTTAAGAGATTTTATGTTTAAAACCTCTATTGATCAAATATTGGAGGGTATGGAAAAGGTCGTTACGTTCGAATAGAACGATCTTAGGAAAATTGATCTGAAAAAGATTGTGTCGTCTGAAAAAGACTGATGTAACTAATAACCTGCGAAAGGTTAAGGCATGACCTGAAAAAGGTCACTAAAGTTAGTTTTTCTTCCTTATCTGTGAAAGATCATTTCAATTTTAAAGTTCCATCTGTCTCAAGTTTGCTACAAGTAATAAGTCGATCGCATTAAATTGTATCTGAAAAAGATCAAATTGTCAATACCTTGAAATATCAAAGTTACATATTGTCAGAAGAAAGATGGAAGTTACATATTTTCTATTTCATCCACAAGAACAGAAAATTCATCATTTTCAGAGGGTGTATCATCCTCCTCAGGTAAAGGTTGAAGGTTAGCATCCAAGCTGGGGTTGAGGCGTGATATATCAAAGTTGGGAGCAAATCCTTGAAGGCGAGAAATCTGAGATTTGCAGCGATCAAAACCTTGTAACAGGTAGTCGGCGGCTTTAATTTCTACAGCCGAGTCAAAGGTGGGGGTCTTTAAAAAGTCCCGAACACCTTGGAGGCGGATCCCCCGAACCTGCTGATTAAACTCCTCCGACTTTAAGAAGATCTCGCGACCTTCAGCAATGCCCACAACCTTCCCCGCTGCATGACCAGCATCAAAACCTCGTTTCTCTCCTTCGGCTGCTGCTTTGGAAGCCTCAGAGACCACTTGTGCTTCAAGCTCTTTGATGCGAGCCTCTTGGGTCGACATCGATTTCGACCATTCTTCTTCCTTGGAGGAAAAACTAGCGAGCTGGGCCCTCAAATCACGGATTATACGCTCCGCTGCCATTTGGTTATGGCGAAAACCAGCACACTTCAGACTAAGACCTCGCACGAAGTTGGATGCCTAAACAGAGAACAGTTAGGGAAATTCAGGGACAAGCAAAAATAATAAGCATGAAAGAAAATACCTGTACAAGCGAATGGGCGCAGTGTTCTTCCATCCGGGTGAATGAGGTTTGCAGGAGAGCTGCCTGATCGAGAGGAAGGCAGTTAGCATCATACAGCTCCCAGGAATCTTGGCCTGAGCGAGTTCGAAAGACTGAGCTGTTAGGAGAGATTTGCCAATCAGGGACCCATTTTTCCCCTTCCATTTGGGCCACTGGATGATCGGGGCCCCGAAGTTCTGATCGAGCGGTTCTCCAATAATCAGTGAGACCTCGCAGTACATCCATATTTCGCCTACTCTCGGACCCGGTTTCGATCCCATCCGAAGGTAATCCTCCACCAGATTGAGATTGAGTAGGCCCTAGGAGGTTAGGACGGAAAGGTGATTTCCCCCGGGACTTCCTCTTTCGGGAGGACTCAGCAACATCTCCATCGTTTAGAGCGTGATCCTGCAATCTCCAGCTAGAAGATTGAGCGGCAGGATGATTAGGGGGAAGAAGGTTGCGAGCCTGAGTCTCCTCACTACCCACTTCGATGGGAATCGGACAGGGAGGAGTAGTAGTATCCGGGGCTGAGGAAGCGGCTGCCACAGGTTGTGAAGAGGCAATTTGCATAGTAGCTTGGGCTTGAGACCGAGCCTGAATCTGAGCTCGCAGACGCTTGTTAATACGAGCTTGACTCACCATGGAAACTGCAAACAGAGAAAGGAGGATCCGGTTAAATGTGGTAAGATAAAATAAGAAGAAAAAGTAGAAAATCGGATCACCTAAGGTACCCTCCACCTGTAGAGGGGCAGGAGTTAGATGGGCGAGCCAAAGTATCTCTTCGACTAGAAGCTTCTTGGGATTATACCGGTAGGTGGTAATGCTGCTTATCTGATCCCCATCTAAGCCCTCACCTTCCGTGAGAGGGGTAGGTTTATCTACTTTCCAGTCTAAGGAGAAAGGCCACTCGCGACCAGGAGGGGGTCTAATAAAGATAAAATGGGATTTCCAGGGACCGACATTGGATGTAAGGGGGTCGAGGAACCTACATTCCTTTCGGGAGGTTAAGTAGAAGAAACCGTAATCTCCAGATCGTACGGAGGTCGTGAAGGAATACAACGACCAAAAGTTTTCGAAGCTTGGTTCAAACCTATGTACACGCATAACTATGATGAACAGAATAATGTGACGTATGGAATTAGGGGATAATTGCATAGGACATAGATTCAAGCGGCGAAGGATTAGGGCTACGCTAGGGGGCAAGGGAAAACGTAATCCTGCCTCAAAATGTTGCAGAGAAAAAGAACAAAACCCAGGAGGAGGAAGATAAAGGAATTATTATCTCATAGCTAGAAGGAATGAAGAATTTCTCTTTAATCTTCTGTGTTTGTAACTTCACAGTGCTAACTATCTCGGCCCAGGGAGTAGGATGTACGGCTGGTTGGGGATTCGCAGGAGCAGGAGCCATACTTAAGTTTGGGTTTCTAGTACGATTAGAACGGGGTCTGCGCCTAGGAGAGACTAAATCCCTAAGAAGCATGTTGGAAGGAGCGGATGAAGAGATGTCAGCAGAATTAGAACCTATGTTAGAGGTATTAGAGGAAGACATGGTACCTGGAGGACTCGGGGAAGAAGAAGAGTTGAAGAAGAGACAGCCAGCTAGAGGAAGAAATACACTCGAAGATGGAACGCCTCGCAGCAACAATACTCGAGAAAAAAGCGGAAGGGAGAGAGCAATTTGAAATGCTTCCGTATATATATATTTGGGAAGGCGGTGAAGAGATGACCGTTACCCAATCAGCACACAACAGCTACCCCTTCGAAAAACGTAAATCGATGTGTAGCTCGATAGGAGACACGTGGACAATCGTAAGGATATCAAAAAACCGCAAGCGAGCCGTCGGACAGAGCTGTTCAACTTCTTGAAGTGACGACACTTCAAAAAGTGGGGGAGTAATGATGAAGGGAAATAATAAAAGACTAATATACCCTTAGTATGAAGGGTAGAGATAAAGGCATAAGAAGAGAGATTAAACCTATTACTTACGTGGATAATCTCAGAAACGGTTAAGGGCAATCTGATACCCGGAAAAGGTGGGCCACGATCGCAAGATGACCGGTCGTGGAAGCGGGCATTAGGATCGTGCAGAGGACACGAAAAGGGATCAGTATAAAAGGAAGAAGGAAGAGAAAAAAGGGGGTTGGTCTGGCTTTTATTTTTCACTTTTCATAATCTTTAATTTTTCTTTACTTCCGATAAAATTCTCAATACTGACTTGAGCGTCGGAGTATCTACGCCGGCACCTAATCCGGCTAGATAAGGTTTGTTCTGTTTTCAGGATATACCAGATCCGTCAGAGGTGAAAGGGACGATACCAAGCGCGACCCGCGAACTCGGTCGGATCAAATGCATACATATCGAAGAATTGACAGCCTCCATTGCCAAGCTGATACATTTAAGATTTCTTGATGTGTCTTTCACAAGCATTAGAGCTTTTCCAGTATCGATTTGTAAGCTTTACAATTTACAGACCTTAAGGGCGATTGGATGCATATATCTAAACGAGCTTCCAAGCCAATTGCAGAACTTAGTCAGCCTGAGACATCTTGTTACCGAAAGGAATAAACTTTTCGAAATGCCGCTTCACATTGGAAAGCTAACTTGTCTTCGGACATTAAAATTCTATAACGTGGGCCAGGAGAATGGTCGTCGAGTTGAAGAGTTGGGATTATTAAAGAATTTGAAGGGAAAACTTAAGATACGCAATCTTGAGCATGTGAATGATAAAGAAGAAGCGGCTAGAGCACGCCTCTGTGAAAAGCGCAACATACACAACTTAGAGCTTGTGTGGAGCAGCTCAAGGGAAGGCAACAACTTGAGTGATGAACAAGTGTTGGAAGGTCTTGAGCCTCACTCCAACATAAAAAGTTTAACCATTAAAAGATTTTGCGGAGGTTATTTTCCATCGTGGGTCATGAACGCGACTGTTAGTGAAGTGAATAGATTGGACAAATTAATTGAGCTCAAATTGATAGATTGCAAAAGATGCGTGGAAGTTCCAACACTGGGCCATTTACCAATGCTTAAAATCTTGAAGTTGAAAGGACTAAGAAATGTAAGACTGATAGGTCCTTGGTTTTACTATCCTCCTTCTGGCATTAATGATCGACCTCCATTTCCATCACTTGAGTGTTTCATCCTAAAGGACATGACCAGTTTGGTGCATTGGATTGAAATTTTCACTAATAATGGATCTGAAGTTGTTAATCCTTTTCCACGTCTTGAATTCTTGAAGATACGGAACTGTCCCATTATGAGAAGTATTCCAAGTCATGATTTTCCTTGTCTGGAGAAACTAGAGATTGACAGTGTCGAAAGAGGCGGACTATTATTGAATAAGATATGCAGCAAGAGTTTAAGCGCTCTCACGAATTTGAGACTCAACGATGTTTCAGACCTCACTTATCTTCCTGAAAGGCTATTGTTTGACAGCCAACACCTCTCGCGTCTCCACATAACTAATTGTCCTAGCCTAATTCATCTTGGATTGCTGAGGCACAATCTTCGCTCTCTTAAGGAGATATATATAAACAGTTGCAATAAACTCAAGTCACTTAGAGTTTTGATAGGAGGAGAATTAGACGACGATGATGATGTCAGTGTTAGTTCTCTTCGAGAATTGACAGTTGCAAGTTGCCAAGAGCTGACAGATTTCTCGAGTACAATGCTAGACTCATCTACCTCGCTTGTGTGGTTAAGTGTACGCAACTGCCGTAATCTAGTCTCTTTTCCAGTAGAGTCCTGTCGGAGAATGCCACATTTGAATTTCTTGCGTATTTCAGGATGTCCCAATTTGAGGAGCTTCACAAGAGGTGTTATCAATTGTCTTTCCCGCTTAACAGGATTGGCCATTGGTCCCTTCTCAGAGAAAGAGGGTTTCGCCACTCTTTGTGAGATTATTCAAGCTATTCAACAACTACAGTCAATGAAAACATTAAAATTATACGGATGGCCGCAGTTTGACTCTCTGCCGGACCAACTTCAGCATCTCACTACTCTCTCTTTTCTCCAATTATGTAATTTCGGCATAGAATTTTTGCCTGAATGGTTTGGCAACTTGTCATCTCTAGAATGCCTAATAATCACAAGCTGCAAGAGGCTATGTCATTTGCCGTCTGAGGAAGCCATGCAACGCCTCACCAAATTACAACGTTTATTTATTACGGGATGTCCGTTTCTAAGCGAGAGATGTAAACCAGATAAAACCCGCCCTGCAGATGATTCTGAAGAGCACAAGATTTCGCATATCCCGTATGTTATTGCCTAAGGTATCGTCATAATCAGCAGTTGTATCCATTTGATTATTATCATGATATACAGTTTTGTTTTTCTTTTTTTTGGCTGTCGAGATGCAGACAAAAGTTGTGGAATAAGTCAACGCAGATGTTTGTTATTTTTGTCTCTGTTATCCTTGGAGGTATGAGATGCTGCAACATTTCATTTCATGGACAAGTGTGTTTATCTTTCTTGCTAAACTGACATGAATTACTATGTATTCTGAGAGGCTCTTTAAATTGATTATTCTTGTGGATTTAGGGATAAATGCAAATTACCCCTATCAAATATTAGAAAAAGGCAAACAAAAAAATAAAAGTTGTGAAATATAAAAGTTGAAAACATTATGATTTTCTTTTTTTGGAAATATGTGCCGTTTATTTAGTAATTAGGGATAAAAGTGACCACTTACAAATCAAAACAGCTAAATCAGTCGTAAAAATTGACGAATGAACTACACTGCCCAACAGATGAGAGTAATATGCTTTTTTATTAAAATATTGAGGAGGTTTTTTCCCCTTTCATTTTTTTAGGGGGTGTTTTTTGCCCCTTTTCAATATTTAAGGGGGCAATTTGCATTTATCCCTGTGGATTTACTTTTTTCCCTTCATCATTTACAATCTTTTATGGTTCGCTTTTGATATTTCGTTTATTTCTGTGTCACATACAAGTTGCATAGAAGGTAAGGCCAGCTTAGGACCGACACAGACCAGTTCTGAAAAGTCAGACTAAGGATCAGTCTAATATTATTTATGATCGGTCTTAGGGTGGTTCTGAACATATAAATCAGTCCTAGTTTGGTCCATTTATATAAACTTAGGCTCAACACCCATGAATCGACCCGATTGAGGATCAAACTAGGCCCGAATTAGTCCCTAATGTGTTTGTTTAATGAAATTGAGGTTTTCGTTTGAACATGTACTTAAATTTATGGTTATATTATGAAATAAATTAAATCATGCAAAAAACTATAACTAATACTTAAGGCTATATAATGAACTTAAACAATAATTTGATAAATAAGCTTATAATAATAAACTTAGATGATAATAAATTAAAAAAAAAAGACTTAAAATAAATTTTGAAAAAAAATAGAGTATTATTGAATTAAAGTATTAAAATTTTAGAAGTAGAGCAATAAAAATAATAATTTTTAGAGTTTTTCAAAAGTATAAAAAAAAACTAATAGTATAATCAATTTAGAAGAATAAAATAAAACTTATATACCACAAATTATTTCTATAAAAGAGAATGGCCCAACAAGCCCAGCTCAAAATCAGGTGATACTAGGCCATTGGGCTAGGCTCGACTGGTCCTAGGTATTGAAACCTAGGACCGGCCCAACATCAACCTCGTTCCAAATGAGTCTAGGCCAATTCAATCTATTTTTTTATTAATCCAATCCGATCCTGGATCGGGCTGCCCAACTCAGTCCACTAGGCATCTTGAATCACATATGTCTTCCACCAACTTGAGTCTTTATTTATTAGTATGTGATCGAAAGACACCCGATGCAGGTACATAATTTAAATTTTTATTAGATTTATTTAATTGTTAAAAGAAAAGAAGATAAAATGAATAATTGCATCAAAGCTAATAAAATAAATTAATCTTAAATATGCAAGAAAATAATTAACTAAAAAGATCACGGAAATATAAATAAGCTTGAGGGTATTTTAGTTATGTCCAAAAGTTAGCTATAAACATTTTATAGAAAACATTATTGTATGTATAATATTATGTCTATTTGCATTAACAGAAATAAATATTAATATTATTTTCATTATTTTGTATAATCATTGAATCATCATTGTGGCAAAATTACACTTCTAGTCTCATAAGATAGGGAGTTCAATATTTTTAATTTTATGTTTTACGAGATTTTCATTTTATGAAATTTTTGAAATTGTTCCAAAATGCATTTAGTCTCGTATTTAAGTTTCGTAAAAAAAAATAGATGGCAATGGCACAGCCAATTCACGTGTTCGAGTTTTCCTAATTTTTGAAACATTTTAAAATTTCTGTTATAAAAATTATGGCCCATGACCTAGTTTGGTAGGCCTAGCCTACACCACCAAAATCACTCACCTGGATGTTCCTGGGGTTCAGTTGACCCATTATATTTAGCAATAGCAGGGGTACGACAATTTGCAAGGAGCTCGCCCTCCATCACACGTCTGTGAATGGGACACTCTGTAGTTTATCTCCTGGAATTCCCGCTATCTGGTGTTGCACTCTTGGAGGCCTTTTTGAAAACACTCCCAACGAGCCAGCTGTTGGGGGACCTTTGTTGGATTTGCTGGAGAGGCCCTTGTACCCCGATAGGGGAGGCCCCGTCACAACAACGCCTTCTCCTGGAAGAGTTCCTTCCATTCCTCCTTAAATGGTGCCTGCTTCTAGCGGGGGGCTGGATGAGCAGGAACTAGTATCACCGTCTGTTCTCGTATGGTCGCTACAACTACTTGCTGAGTCGCGCCCAGCATGGTTGGGGAAAGTTCGCCTGATGTAGTGTTGGAGGAAGTGCTTCGCCTTGGAGGATCAGCCAACGGATCAGTCACTCTGGGGGACAACATTGGAGCTGGAAAGGTTAGGGTGGACTCTCCTATTGGTGCTAAGAGGGTCCCTGCAAGAACCTGCGAAGGCTGATTGTTACTGGGTATCTCAACAGTCATCTGCTTGTTAGGAGAATTTTTCGAGTCTCCATGGTATCTCACGCCTTTAACTCAAATTTATCGCAAATGGTGTCAATTGATGTGTGCGATTTTAGCATGGGTCCAAAATTCTTGAATCTTGATATTAGATTTGGGCTAATTGAGTGAAAGCACTTGAGAAAGAGAACCTGCAAAACAAAAGTTCTGTACTCTAATGCTTAAGTTAGTTCTGAATTTAAAAATAGATAAATATATAAATGAATTGTGACGAAAATATTATGATAAAAATGAGAATTCCGTATGTAAGAGCACAAAATTAGAGTAGTAGAGTAGCAGCAAGAGGAGTTCTTAAATGTGGAAAGAGAGAGTGTTGCTTGCCGAGGGGTACCTCCCCTATTTATACTGGAGGAGTTTCTCTGTAACAAGAGTTCTGCTGAGGGGGATCCTGATGTCCAGCGAGGAAGGCAGGATTCGTGGATAAGATTCCTCCTTATCTGTTTCTTAACCAGCAAGTCTTCGGATGAAGGGGGCATCCTTCTTCGTGCAGACTCCTACTTAGTGGGGAGTCCTCTCAAGTTGAAAAGTCCAACTCCTTGAGGGCACCTTCCTTCCTTCGAGCTAGTTTTGAAGGCCTTCAGACTAGGCTTTCTTCTTAGGTCAAGCTTAACATAGTGGGCTTCATCCTTGAACGGACTCTGTCGTGGGAGGGGGGGCCTTCTTAAGCTTAGTGGGCCTCCCTTTTGGGCCGAACCAGATTGTAAGATGCCCCTTTTTTAGGTTAAGCCTGGCAACCTGGACGGGTTGACTCTCTCTTCCACTGGTTGGCCTGTGTTTGGGCCTATCATTTCTTCTTAGGTCAATCCCTTTTGGGCCAAACCCATCAACTTTAAAAATAGATATATAATTACTTATTTTTGTCTAAAAGAATAAATAGTTAATAACTTAAGTTTCTATTACCAAATTATAAAATCTTTTACATGAAAAGTTTTTGTGTATTTATTATACTCATTAATTACCTAAGTAAAATTTAATCAAATTTGAACTATTTAATTTACTAATTATATTTTATTTTATTATAATTAAAAAATATTTTTTCTAATCGAGAAAAAATTAATTGAATTTAAAATAAAAAATATTAAAAAAATCCTTTGAACTACAAATATATATAGATAATATCCATACTATCCCATATTTAATTATAGGGGGATAAATATTACATTTGTTAGTTTATAGGGGTAAATGATACATCAAGAATGGTCCAGGTGGGAGCAAAGTGTATTTAATCCATTAATTAATAATCCAAATTCTCTGATTATGGATTTTTAATTAGCAATTCTAATTTAATAAGATTGATAATTTTTTATTTGCAAGTTTTTTATGTCGATTTTTCTTTTAAATTTTATTTATTTTTTAAAATATCATCACTCTCTATTATATAGGGATAATTACATTATACCTCATAATTTTTGGTGTAATTACATAAACTACTATTGCCTTTTGTATAATCATAATTAAAACTACCCCTATCAATACTTTTCACCCAAAAGTGGCCTCAAAGTGTAAAATATCAATAATGCTCCTGCTAGTAATTAACGCCTTCGAAAATAAGATGAAAATATTTTTATTGTGCGAGAGATTTGCACCTATATATAGAGTGTTTCATTAATTACCAAAAGGTAGAAGGGAATTTGAGTAATTTTCTAAAAAAAGCAATATGATATCATATATTTTTTATTTATTATATAAATTTTTAACTTAATTGATCTAAGTTTCATAGTTAATACTATGCTTCTTAATCTTTACAAATTTCAAATTAAAATCTTTATATATGATTTATAGATTTTAAATGAGGATATACAGCTATCCTATTTTACCTTTTTTTTATAGAACCTAACTGTATATATAGAGTTACGTACACCTTTTAATAATAAAATTATGGAATATATTTTTTACATGTAAATAAAATTAATTACTAGATTATAAATTTTATTTAAAAAATTATCTCTAAAAGAATTTTCTAAATTTTAATTAGTATTTATTTATTATTTGTTAATAAATCAATATAGTTTAGTTTAAAATATATACTTATTTATTAAATATTTAAGACACAGTACATACACCAACACAAAGCGACAGTAGGCGATGGCGACATTGGGGAAAGCGGGGAGACTACTGTACGTGGAGGAGGCAACAACGACGACAACAATTCGAAAAAAGGAAAATAGAATAATTAATTAAATAAAATAATTAGTAAATTATATATGTTAAAATAATGATTTATTAAAAATTTTATATAAATACAAAAAATATATTAAATTATAATTTATTAATTTTAGTAAATTTAGTACTTATAAAAAAAATTATAACATTTGATATTAAATTTTAATTTGAAAATTTTGTAAAGTTTAAAATTTATTAATGAATGTTTAATTTGAAAAATTTAAAGATTAAAAAGACAATGTTATGTAATTACTTTTAAATTAAAAAACTGCATAACAAATAAAAAATTACATGGGATTACATTGCTCTTCTTCAAAATATTACTTTAATGCCTTCTTTAAAATTTAATTACATAAACACCTTTTGTTAGATAAATGTCCAACGATATTTTTGGTTGATATCAGCCTTTCTTGAGCCGAAAAATGAGGGAGGAGGTGTCAGTGCAATGACATTAATATTTTTATGGGTGTATATGTAATTATATAAAAAATATGAATTATTTATATAATTACACTGTAGGACAGAGGGTCTATAGCTAATCCTCCCTATTATATTTTTACTATTATACTTTTACTTTTAAATTTGTAATATTTGTTGTTTTTACAGGCAAAGTCAAAATATTAATTAGTCACAGCTAAAATCATAGTAAATAAGGTTGATTAACCGTGGTAAAAAAATTTCGCATATACAATCATGTTAGATAGTATTGATTTATTCTGATTTTTAATGAAATTAGAGTTATTTATATTGTCGGGATATTTTTTTTTTTTTTCCGCAGTGACTGATGATAGAAGTCACGACACAGTAAAAAGTTTAGCATTCTGGAGAGTGAGTGACCACACACTGGAATGGATATCTTTTAATTATGTTTTGGTTGTTGAGTAATGTAAGTAGAAAGCAAAATCCAGATTGAAGAGCATATCTCAGATTTTCAAGATTCAAAGTTCAAAAAAAGGGTTACAATCTTGAGCGTTTGGATCAATTAAAAGAGTCATGAAAAGAGAAGGTGGTGGTGATAACCTGTGATACGCATTAATGAAAGGTGGTGAAAAAAGCGTAGGGTGATTTTCTTTGTGAGGTGGGAATTAATCCACAGGCTCCTCTCCCTCCACATGCATCATGCATCATGCATATATAAAGTCAAAACCAGCTCCCCAGTCCCACAGGCAAACCAAGGCTCCATTTCTTCCTACGGATAAATATCATCAACATACTTCCAGACAACATATGTCTGTATTTACATATTAGTACATCGTATGTATCTACTATTTCCACACAAACATAAGCCCACTTATTAATTTTTGACACTTTCTTTCCCAAGGTCAGCTCTTGGGCGATACCAATTCACTCGTATTTTGTCCTTATTTCTCTTTATATACTTGCATAATTAATCATTTTTGTCATCATGTCATAAGTCAAACCAATCATTTGATGAGTTAAATTTTGTTGTTTTTCTTGGAATTTGGACATAATTTATCTACCTTATTTTGTGTTTTGATCAGGTGGGGTGGACCCTTTGTAGCTGTAAAAAATTTTCAAGTATTCTTTTGGAGCCCATTTAGGGTTTTTGACAGTAGAGCAATATCTAATGGAGAAAGGAGGGAATTTTTCGGTACGCGTGATGTGTATATATATATATAACTCTAAGATTCTTATCTTTTCTAGTTCAATTGTGTGTTCAGGATACTGACATATCAGTTCATGGCCATGTTGTCTTGCTTTGAACCTAATAATTTGCAGGGAAATTTTCATGGACTTGATTATATTAGTTCCCTTGAGGTCCATAATCATCAGCAGCAAGACCTAATGAAGATTGGATCAACATCTGCTGATCACAACAGCAATCAGATGGTGGATTATATGCTGAATAATCCACCTCATACACAGCCACCACCACCTCTACCATCTAACTTTTGCAGCTCGAATTCGTTCGACAAGTTGAGCTTTGCAGATGTGATGCAGTTTGCAGATTTTGGCCCCAAGTTGGCCTTAAATCAGTCCAAGAATTCTGAGGAGGAAAACGGGATCGATCCCGTTTACTTCCTCAAGTTCCCGGTCCTGAACGAGCACAAGTTGCAAGAGGATCATGATAATCCGGTGTCGTCCCTGATGGCTTCTCAACCTCTAGAGGAGAATAATCAAGAAAGGGAAGATAAAGGGGTGGGAGGAGGAGGTGGTGATGGTGAGAACACGTCGGTGCAGCTGAGGTTTCTTGGCGAAAATCTTGACAAGAGCCCTCTTGCAGAAGCTAAGAGCAAGAGAAAGAGGCCGAGAACTTTAAAAACTAGTGAAGAAGTTGAGAGCCAGAGAATGACTCATATTGCTGTCGAAAGAAACCGGAGGAAGCAAATGAACGAACACCTTCGCGTCTTGAGGTCTCTCATGCCGAGCTCCTACGTTCAAAGGGTAATCAAATTAATATCCACATACAAATTCCCTTTGGATTTAGTATAAAATTATACATGATATTAATGCTATGTGGTGCTAAAACCTATAGGGCGATCAAGCTTCCATAATTGGCGGAGCAATAGAGTTTGTGAGGGAGTTGGAGCAACTTCTTCAATGCCTAGAGTCACAAAAAAGGCGAAGGCTATATGGCGACGGGCAAAGGCCGGTCGGGGATCCGTCTATGGCCATACAACAGCAGCCTCAAGCGCCATTGGTATTTCCTCCAATGCCCATTCCAAATGATCAAGTGAAGTTCGTCGAATACGAATCGGGACTACAGGAGGAAACAGCAGAAAGCAAATCATGCTTGGCGGACGTCGAGGTGAAACTTCTGGGCTTTGATGCCTTGATCAAGATTTTATCAAGAAGAAGGCCTGGACAGCTGATCAAAACAATAGCTGCACTTGAAGATTTGCAGCTCAACATTCTTCATACCAATATTACAACTATTGAACAAACTGTTCTCTATTCTTTCAATGTTAAGGTAGAGTCCTCTAATGCTCTAATTATTTCTGTAAGCAATATATGTGAGAAAAAAAATATAAAATTAGAAATATGTATATTATACGGATATATTAATTAATTAATATATAGGTAAGATAAAAAAAAAATAATATTTTTTGCATGCAGATAGGTGGAGAGGCAAGGTTCACAGCTGAAGATATTGCAAACTCAGTTCAGCAAATATTCAGCTTTATCCATGCAAACGGCAGCATATAGATGCAACAGAATATTATTATATATGTAGTGAAAGACTCAGAATTAATCTTATGTAATTTTCTACACATTCTTGAATATCTATAGCAACTCTTTAGTGAAGATTTTACATACTGCTAGTATACTCCCTATCTCTCCAATTAACAGGCATAATTGCATTTTCCGTCCTCTAATTATGCTTGTTTGATGTTTTAATCCTTTATATTGTCAGAATTGCAAAATAATCCAGCATATTTTCAATTTTCACGAATTTAGAACACATTTGACCAGAAAATTCTACAATCGATCGGCTGGAAAGTCTGAGATACCTTGCCGGTGGAAGACCGACAGCCGATTTTAAATTTTTTGGTCAAATATGTACTAAATTCTCGAAGACTAAATATATGCAAGACTATTTTACAACTCTAACAATATAAAAGATTAAAATGCCAAACAAACGGAATTAAGAATAGAAAAAATGCAATTAAGCCCAATTAATATATAACTGCTCAGTACAATGAACTAGCCCAGAAATCTCACACACACACACACACACAACAGAGACACACAGAGAGCGTACAGATTATGTGTGGGCTCATGCCCAGGGATATGATTGCTCAACATCCATGTTACCTTTCTGGTCTCTTATTGAGAGAAGCAGGTAATTACAAAAATGTGTAGAAGTGTGGATTTCAGTGTGTAATAATTTTATAGGACGAAGAGTTTGAAGAAAAAGGTCAACGGAGCTTGGATCCCATCCCCCGCACACCTCTCTGTATGATTTTTGTTGTATGTGTGTTGACCTGTCAGAAATGGATGATTGATAGGTTATTGGTACGTGGAATTAGGTAGCTGGGATTGGGTACTACGTACAATATGGGATCGATGAAGGGTCGTCTCTTGTTTTATATATAGACTATAGCATTTCCAATCGAGTCTTGTCTTCTGATTTTGAGTGTCAGTACACAGTTTGACTATGTTAGGTGCATTATTTCATCTATGGGTACGTACAAGGGCTGCACATGGTGGTGGGGTCATGGTTAATGTAATTGTAAAAGGATCCTGGAGATGCTCTGCTGGGTTGGTCCTACGACTTCAAAATGAGTCGAGCCCGCTTGCAAAGCGATTGAAACTCGATCAGACCCTAAAATTGCCGTTTGGTTTTGTTTTCAAATGGGCATTTTCATCTTTACACATTTTTGAATAATTTGTTCGTTTGGCCTATTTTTATTGAGAAGGGCAATCCCATTGGTGCTGTTATAGCATCGGGTTTGATTGCAAATGTTATCTATATATAAAAAGAAATTGGATTTTCACTACACTATAAATGATCATAATGTTTATTAAATTAGTACTATTAATTATAGTTAAATAAAATTAAAATAAAAACTGAAATTTTTGCCATAAGTAATCAATATTCGTCATAATTTTTAGCCATAGTTAAAACATTACCCATGGCTAATATTTTGACCACACCTACAAAAATAACTGCTAATTAATGGTCATTGTGAAGTTGTAATTGATTTAAATTTATCAATAAAAATTTCTTTTAACTTTAGTAATTAAATGTAGCGAAAAATCATATATTTCTTTTTAGTTTATGGAAGACAAATTGTATAGGTGAAATAAAACTAGGGGTGTAAACTAGTCGAGCTCAACCTTTTTTGGCGAGCTCGAGCTCGAGTTGGATTTTGAATTTTCTGACTCGTCCTATATGCTAAGCTCGAGCTCAATCTGATGAGCTCGAGTTCGAGCTCAAGCTGATTTTTTTGTTTTTTTTTAATTTTTTGTTTATTCTTATTATTATTATAATATTAAATTATGGAAATCACCAATTTTTTATATAAATTTATAAGTAATAAAATAAATTGTATAATGCATACTATATTAGTATTATTATTATTATTAGATTAAATAACGGGAATCACCAACTTTTTACATAAATTTATAAGTAACAAAATAGAATGTATAACGTGTACTATATTATAAATATACCAAAATATAATATAAAATTTTAATTTATTTTATAAATATAAACTACTGATTAGTTTAGTAGTAATATAATTAGTAAAATGTACAAAAAAAACAATAATACTGAATAATTTAAAATTATAGAAAAGTATCAATTATACTAGAAATAATGCAATTGAAATACATAAAAAATTTTATAGTTGAGATTAATATATGTTCACAATCTGCAGTAAATTTATATATTTATAAATATTAGTATTACATTGATGTAATTATCATTTTATATTGTTGAATAACATGGGTTAATCGAACCATCAAAATTCAGATCAGAACGTTAGATATGATTAAACTTACAGAAAAATATATTTGGTAAAATTTTAGACTTATTGATTATACGAATGTCAAGATATCGTACTCGAAAAATAAATATAATCATTCAAGTCGGTGTATTGTAGAATCAGCCATGTGATTTTTAAATTAGACCGTCTGATATGATATAATAGACACGATCTTATATATATTTAAATTTGGTGTGAATCGGGTGTCCAAATTTTAATATATCGTAATTCTTGATTAAACTTTTTGATCTTATTATATATATAATAAAATAATAATTAAATAATTAAAATTGTTCAACTAGCACTGTTATTATCATTATTATTATTTTTACATTAATTCATAGGAATCACTAAATTTTGACATAAATTTATAAATAATAAAATAGATTGCATAATGCATAGTACGTATCCTGATATAAATATAAACTCAAAGATAGATAAAAAGTCATAAGTGAATTTCGTATCAATTTAAAAAAAGTATAATGTAATACAAATATATATTAAAATATAACATAAAGTTTATATATGTCATATTAAATAATAATTTTAATAACAAAATATTTTATAATTTATTAAATTATTGATTAAATTTATTTTTGTATAAAGATTAAATATATAAATAAAAGTACCATAATTTATTATTATCCAAAATAAATATATGATATTGATTAATAATTATAATATATGGTCAATTTTGATTACAAAATTGATCAAATATTAAATATAAAATTAATATAAAAATAAAAATATATATAAAAAATAAAAAAAAATAGAAAAAGCTCGCGAGCTTATGAACAAAAATAATTGAGCTCGAGCTCGAGCTCGAATTTTTAATCTATAATTAAAAATATAATCTTATTTTATTTAAACAGCCTAGCTAAAAATCTTTGTTTTATTATAATATTTAATATTTTATATATTTTAAAAATATCTTATAAGATGTATAAGAATTTATAATATCCTTTAAATAAATTTAACGAAACGGTACCTTCTTAACAAGTTTTACTGAACAGAATAAAGATAAAAGATAAAGTGACACTAATAATACCACATCAAGAACAAGTCATCAATTGCTAGTATTAATTATTTTTCATGAGAAAACATGATATCACTGGAGAACCAATCACAAAAAAACCAAACAAGGTCTTATTATATTCTCCAAGCAACTAATTATAAGCTTTCATAGTGGTGATGATGGGGAGGAGGAGCGCCGCGGTGATGTTTGGGAGGATGAGCGTGATGGCGGGGAGAAGGAGCGCCACGGTGATGGTGGGGAGGAGGAGCATGGTGGTGATGGCGGGGAGAAGGAGCGCCACGGTGATGGTGGGGAGGAGGCGCGCGGTGGTGATGGCGCTTCAATGAATCATCAACAGCCAACTTCTCCGTGTCTTCTTCTAGGATTCGGTCATTTTCACTTGTCGAATCTTCCTCAATACTAAGAATTAAAGATGGGGACAGTGCAAGAACTAAGAGTCCAAGAAGCAAGAAAATAGAGCACACATGAGACATCTTAGTTCTAATTATGAGTTTTGTTGGTGCAGAAATTTGGACAAGGCCTATGCCAATTTATAGTGGAAGGGAAGCATGCATGATGACTACTTTAGGTTTATGGGTCAATGATGTATTTAATTAATTTGTATGTAATTTTTATAATATGGCAATCCAATGTCAATTCATCTTTCTTAATTTTGTTTCATGAGTTTTAAGCTTAACATAATTTATTCATGTGATATTGTATGTAAATAAATTATTTTTTTATAACAAAAATATAGTAACTAATTTTTCTTAAAATAAATGAAAGTAATTTACTCTTACTTCATTTTAACAATTTCGAGACAATTATTGTTTAAATGTATTATTGAATAATTTACTTTGATAATCTTAAATATCTTTTAAGAAAAGTGTGGTTGACCGCCAGTTGAATAATTTTGAATTGGAATATACATGAATTTTTAAATTTCTATAATTATCATATATTGTGGTGTGTTAGATTTTTAAAAGAGTAAATTACAGAGATCCCATATAAGATTTGGTATGATTATGAAAATACTCTCGTTATTTAAAAAATTAAAAAATTATAAAAATTCAAACAAACGTCCATGATAATTTTTTAAACAACTAAAAATTAGAAAGAAAGAAGCACATTTTTTTTAGACTTAAAAAAAAAAAAAGGGTATTCTGAGAAGTGATTTAGTGTGATAGTCTTTAGTTGGGTGGTTAAGAAAAATCATTTGCAGACCAGACCTGGCTCATTAAACGCTATTTTCTGATAGTTTTCCGTTTCAGTGGCAACTCATCAACTGATTAGAGGAAAAAGGAAAGTGGCAGCATCAGTCACCACCCGTTGCCATTGCCTAGATTTGAGCAGCACTTTGCACTGCATTGCCCACTGCCCACCTTCTGGGGAGATGCAGATGTGGTGTTGAAGAGGAGGCCTTGGCAGCGGATTTGAAAACATAACAGGGCGTTTAGGCTACTTTCTTGATTAAAGGTTTTCTTGACGCGATTCTTTTCTCGTTGGTGCGACTTCTGTATTAAGAGCCCATATCGGACCAAACAAAGCCGTAGAGGATAGGGCATTTCAGATATGACCGTTGTCCTCCCCCTTCAAAATTCAAATTCACAAATGAGTTTTACTTAATCTTTTCACTCCCCTTTTTTCTTGATTACATTTACACCCTATCATCATCATCTTGTATCAATCCTCAGCAAACATTTCTCCTAAAACAAAAAACATTCTCTCTGTGCTCTTAAAGGTGAATACGTTTGAATTCTTGAAGAAGTTCTGCAAGAAATATGGCGTTGAGGCCTCTTGACAATGCATTGCCAGTCACTCCTGAAAGACCCAAGAAGCAAGCAAAATCGTAATCCCAGCTCACAACGAGAAGCAACAATTGCCTCAACTTGTTGTGAATGACGAAAACAAAGCCCCTTTACCGCAACCATCTTCTGCCATTGACTACATTTCCTCTGAAAATCTCAAAGCATTTCAACACCCGGATGTTAAGATTCAGGTTTCTTTGGGTTTCTTGAATTCTTTGTTCTTCATTTCTGAATCTAAGATTCAGGTTTTCTTTGGGTTTCTTAAATTCTTTGTTCTTCATTTCTGAATCTTTGATAAAAAATCACTTTTTTGGATATTTCTTTTCCTTGGCTTTTCTGTATTTAGTTGGATGTTGGAATTTTTTGCAGGGTCTTTTTGGCGGGTTAGAGTCTAAAGACTGGTTGAAGGTTTGTGAATAACTCAATCATATTAGGCGTTTTGCGCTCTATCGCTCCGGTCTCTTGCTGCCAATTCTGTAAGTTTTGTCATTCCTCTCTCTCTCTCTCTCTGTACGTATGTATGCATGTATGTATCTATCTATCGAGTTAATTTTTTGTATTGGCTTCAAGATTCATTTGTGGAGGGATGTTTGGTGAGTGTAGGGACAAACTGGTTTCAGTGATGGTGAAGGCAATCAAGAATCCAAGAAGTGATGGTTTCACTGTGCAAGACCTCTATCATGGCTGCTTCTGATATTTTGAAGGCCTTTGGTGGAAGTTTACTCGACTCAACTTCTGACGCTTTCAACCACTTGGTAAAAGATGAACTCCCAAATTTCCCCCCTTCTCTAGGTACGCTTTCTTGTGTTTTTGCAGTTGTTGCAACTATTACTGAAAGCTTCCCAAGATAAAAAATTTGTATGTGAAGAAGCAGGGCATTGTTGGCGGGTTAATGATTTTTTTTATTAGTATAATAAAAATATGACGAGTTCGTGGTTTCAAACCACAATTTGAATTAAAAAATACTTTTTTTAAAAAAATTGATAAGTCGTGGTTTGAAACCACGACACCAAGTTGGTTTATTTATTTTATTTCTTAAAATTTTGTTCAACTAATTTTTTTTATAAATTCATTATATAAAATTAATTTTTGACAACATATTAAAGTTCAAAAAATTATAATATTAAAATTATATTCATTAAAAAAATTATAATTAAGTATACAAATGTAATAACGTATATTTCTTTTGTACAATTGTAAAAAACACAATGAATTATATAATTTCAAATGTAAAAAATGTCCACCCGTTCCAATAGAAGATAAATAGAACGAGGTTATTGGGAATAATACTACAACATAACACAAAATTTTGTGTCGTTATCTAATAATAAACATGTGGAAAGCGGGTACCAATCTGGAGACACACTTATATTGCAAGTTGTAGTACGTTGTTATATAATATCACATAGTTTTTTTTAAATATTTTTTTTTATAACACAAGGCTCATTATTTTTCTACAATCTTCAGGCAGACGAGGTGAATGTCCTTAAAGTTTTGTTGTGTCAATCTAGACCACTAAATATTGAAGAATATAGTCAATTGATGGATATATTCGAACACGAGTTATATAAATAAGAAGACCTCGAAGCTCCATTTGTAGGTCGGGCACACAAACCTCAGAGTCAGAGCAAAAGCTGCAATTTCTATCTCTAACTGTGTTTCCAAAATGGTAAGTGAAGACAATAATTTCACACTCATCAACTAACACCCGTACCTGTAAACTTTTATATAGCTCACATGTATGAAAATGCGGAAAAGTATGGAAGAATGAAGAAGAGAAACAGGAGGTCTGGCCCGATCTAATTATTATATTCGGCACGATTTTTTTTTTTATCATGGTAATTAACTCAGCACAAAGTATATTTCTTCTAATGTTTGTTAAAATATTTGCTCGGCTTCTAATCATTAATTATATTATATTATTTTTAATATTTTGATTGAATAAATCATGTAGCAGGGAAATAAAATAGGGGGGGGGGGGGGTAAGGGGTTATGTGGTATATGTTAAATAGGAGGGTAAAATTAAAGTTTGATACCTTCATGGCTTCATCCTTTCAATAACCTGCAATTTTAATAAGAAAATTCAGATTCGTATTAACTGACCATGCATGTTCAAATATTCATTTAGTGTGTAGATTATAATCTTTTTTTTTCCCCTTTAGAAAAGGAATTATTAATTCTTAAATTCAAAAATTCATTCCTTCAAAATAAAACTTGGTCCTTTTTCATTATAAATTCTTTTATGTATTAATACTTAATTTAAAAATAAATTTTTTTCGACACATTTATTTATATATACCCAAACTTTGATGTTTCTCTTTATTTAATTTTTGTTTAGTTCTACCAATTTTAAAAAATAATATTTATTTATTAGCAGTGATAAGTTTAGTTCTACCAATTTTAAAAAATAATATTTATTTATTATTAGTGATAATTTTAATTTTGGGGGTAAATGGTAAATTATATTAAAGTAATGGTATATACAATTACATTATATCATTCCTAAGTTGGCAGCATGAAGCTAAGCAATCTCCTTTAACCATGCCATCTGCCTTATGCCGGAGCATCGTCTGTTCTTGAAGAACAACCGTTGCATAAATACGTCTGGAGAACTTTTCCAATGCCTGCAGCAACTCATCAAAAGGGAAATGTTGTGGTTATAATTGGGTTGTGTCGAACTTATGCCCTTTACCCTTTTTTTGCGATCTAAAGATTGGCTTCAATAGCTTCAACTTCTGACTGACACTATGATCTCGGTCGAAATATGCGATCTGGAGTGGTGATCTCGACATTAGTTACGTATTTTTTTAAGATCTAGAATTTGGGTAATGAGGATAAAACAAGAACGTGAGACTCGTCGGGTTCGTTCCCAACAATGAGCCCTCCGATGCTACGGGTGTAAACGAGTCGAGTTGGAGCTCGATTTTGAATTTTCTGACTCGAGCTCAACTCCTATAAGTGAGCAGGAGCTCAAGCTGATTTTTTATTTTTTATTTTTATTTTTATTTATTTATTTATTTATTATTATTATTATTATTGTTATGGGAATCACCAATTTTTTTATATGAATTTATAAGTAATAAAATATATTGTATACTGCATAATAATTTAATGAGAATCACCAATTTTTTACATCAATCTATAAGTAATAAAATAGATTGTATAATGTATACTATATTATAAATATACCATAATATAATATAAAATTTTAATTTATTGTTATAAATATAAACTACTGATTAGTTTAGTTATAATATAATTATTAAAATGGACAAAAAAATCATACTGAACAGCTTAAAATTATAGAAAAGGTAACAATTATCTGAAATAATGCAATTGAAATACATAAAAATATTTTATAGTTAAGATTAATATATGTTAACAATCTGCAGTAAATTTATATATTTATAAATGTTAGTATTACATTGATATAACTATCATCTTACATTGTTGAACAACATGGGTTAATCGGACCATCAAAATTCAGATAAGACCATTCGATATGATCAAACTTACAGAAAAATACATTTGATAAAGTTTTAGACTTATTGGATATACGGATGTCAAGATATCGTACTCGAAACATAAGAATAATCATTCAAGTCGGTGTATTGTAGAATT
Source organism: Sesamum indicum (assembly GCF_000512975.1). Classification (NCBI taxonomy): domain Eukaryota; kingdom Viridiplantae; phylum Streptophyta; class Magnoliopsida; order Lamiales; family Pedaliaceae; genus Sesamum; species Sesamum indicum. The sequence goes on from NC_026154.1 coordinate 3,915,531, forward strand.
AGGTCATGTGATTTTAAATCAGACCATCTGATATGAATAATAGACACGGTCTTATATATATATATTTAAATTCAGTGTGAATCAAGTGCTCACATTTCAAGATATCATAATTATTGATTAAACTTTTTGGTCTTATTATATATATAAATAAACTAATAATTAAAATAATTAAAATTATTCAACCATCTCTATTATTATCATTATCATATTTTATCACTAAATTTTGACATAAATTTATAAATAATAAAATAGATTGCATAATGCATAGTATGTATCCTGATATAATAAATATAAACTCAAAAATCGATAAAAAATCATAAGTGAATTACTTATCAATTTTAAAAAAGTATAACGTAATACAAATATATATGAAAATATAACATAAAGTTTATATATGCCATATTAAATAATAATTTTAATTATAAAAAATATTATAATTTACTACGTTGTTGATTAAATTTATATTTTATAATTATAATATATGATCAATTTTAATTAAAATTGATCAAATATAAAATATATAAAAAATTTAAAAAGAAAATAGAAAAAACTCGCGAATTTATTAACAGAAACAATTGAGGTCGAGTTTAAAATCGAGCCGACCCGACTCATTTGCCACTCCTAAATAATATTTACGGTGTCTGATTATAATGGGAGCAATGAAATAAGAAGAACGAAGAGGGGCGGCGAAATGTATGAGTGGTGGAAGGAAAAGAAGAAAAGAGACGTGAGAAGACATATCCTCTTGTCATATTTACTTTTTGGTAATTTTTTTACGTTACACTATAAAATTTAAATTTTTATAACTACACTATACTTGTCTACGTACAATTTTAATATTCAAATACAAATCAACTCTCATTTCTCGCATCTAATAATATAGATTTGAAAACATGTAATTCTAAACATATTTTTATTTTTCGTACAAAAATCAATTAAACATTTTCAGTTTCTTAAAAATGCTAAAAATTGAAAATAAAAATGGAAACAAAACCAAACAGAAATATTTCTGTTTGAAAGCTTGCCAGTTGATTCCGGAGTTATTTTTTTCTATTATTACTTTTTATATTTTAAATACTTGTTCTTATACATTTTATTGCATATTCAGTATAATTAATTATATCATGCAAGTTCATTGAAAGATTTTTTTAATAACGAGTGGAGGATTATAATTATGACAAATAGCAAAAAAAAAAAATATCATTATAATTTACCTGGAAAAATTGATTTTGTCGTTGCTATAAGTTTTGCAAGTTCTAAATTGAGAATGACCTATTTTCTTACTAAAAAAAGTTATAAAACGACTTTTAATACTTTCAAAATATGATTTTTAGGGTTTATATGTAGCAAGTTGTTTAATTTCATGACACGTTAAAAAAGTTCGAATCAAATAAGCCCTCAACGCTTCTAATTGGAGCAAATTTATTTTCATAAACCAATAGAATTATAATTGTTCACGTCAATTTTTTTTAAATAAATTATCAACTAAAAATAAAATAAATCGGCAATAATTTGAGTTTGCATATTAATACGAGCAAAATATGATGCTCGAGTTCAGTTGAAATATAAAATGATATAAACTAATAAAATATGGATGAGTGAAGTTGAGAGTTACTACAAAATATTGTGCATTAAATTATCACTGGAAACAATTAATGACACATGTATAGTGACAATCTAATAACAACAATCACTTATTGTCACTATATTTGTATTGTTATAAAGTTGTAACTATAGATGTGTCGCTAATAACTATAGTAATAGCTATATACATAATTTTTAGCACTAATAATTATATATTTTAAAAATAAAAACTGTTGTCACTCGATATATATTTTTTGTGAGGATTTTTAAAATTGTTAGTTTATATCTTGTCACTAGTATCATATTTTTTTTATAGTGAATGAAATTCCTAATTTTTCATTTGCAAGTGGGAGATTAAAGTCATTAATTTTTCAGGCTAGGGGAGTCTGCATCTTATAGGCAGTCCTCTAGTTGGTAGGATAAGGTCGACCTGCCCTGTCCCCCCTCCCCACCCCCAAATTTGATTGGAGGGTTATCTTTTGACAATTGAAATGTTTTAGCCTCGAGAGAATGATAAAGGAGTTTATTGTGGATGAGGTTTCTAAATTCCCTACGTAATGTAAAAGGGATATTTTCTTGCCACCAGAATCCCAAGATCTTCATGTTAGTGATTACTTTAGGAATAAGGACAACTTCAACTCTTCTCCGTGGTCGCGACGTGTCCTTGCTTACATTGCTAGTGCTTTATCTAATTTTATGGGGCTTGCTGATGTGGCTTGAAGGGTCCCACATAGATGTCATATGGGCCATTCTTAGGTGCCCTATGAATAGATTTCACAGTATCTGGACCTCTATTTTGATTGAAAAATCTTAGGCTCTTAAGCTTCCATCATGGATTTGGGATCGAACCGGTCGAGTTACTGGGTCACTGGTTCAATCGATCGGATCGAATTAAAAAAATTGGTTAACTCAGATTATAATGTATATACACATATGTAGCATATATTATTACATTATATATACATTTCAAATAAATTAAATGTACAACCTAATAAATTTCCCAATAATAGTTTAATAAGAAATACACAAACTCAATCTAATTAAGACATTTATAATATTTTATGAATTTACATTTATATAACTTTTATATAGCAATGATTTATAAATTACATATAATTTATACAATTTAATTAATAATTATAATTAATACAATTAACTTTCTACAATTATAACATCTCCTCTCTTTCTCTTTCTAGTCTCTACTCATTATCTCTCTATTTCTCCTTTTTCCACCACTAAAACCTAATCGTTTATTCTTTTCTCCCTCCCTCTCCCTCTAAGTATATATTCTCTCTCTATATTTCTTCCTCTCCCTCACACACTCTCTCTCTATACTTTCTTTTACCTTACTCCAAGATTAAAAACCAAAATTTCAAAAACTACTCATTCTTGTTTCAAATAAAAAATCTATGGCATATATTGAAGAAGAAAAGGAAAAATCATTTACTTTCTAAGGTGAGATTTGATGTTTAAGAAGAAGAATTTGGAGTCTTGGATTTGGAGAAGGTTGCACTCCATTTCCCCCTTCTTCATCTCTTACACAATTTTTCAGCTTTTTTTTTTAAGTGAAAATCAATTTGACCGGTTTTTGGCCAATTTTGATCGATTTACCAGATTCTGACAGGTTCTCACTAGATTTGAATGAGGTGGTTTTTATCATATGAATTGGACTGGACACATGACCAGTTCTTGGTCGAACAAGCCAGATCGATCGGTCTGATTTGATCTTAAAAGCAGTGCTTCCATGTGGACTTAATGGTTATCCGCTGCACTCTAAGCCGCTCGAACCTCATTAAACCAATTCTCTTCTTAAGGGCTTTGCCTAACTTCTTGTGGAGCACTCTGGCCTTTCTTTTTATTGGCTTTCTGACCCCTTTAAGGTTTATTGAGCTTTGCATTTTTTCTGCCCTCACAATCTCTTTCTTTCATTTAGGTCACCTAGGCCTCTTTGGTCAATTCATTTTATGACATCACATATAATCCATATATAAATTTGCAATAAGTCTAATTCAAATTTAGGGCTTATGCATCTTGTGGATCAATTCAAGATAGATACATTTTTTTTTAATTTTTAAATGAATTGATTAGGAAAATGCATGTTCAAGTAGGATCTATTAAAAGATCGATTCATGTCAAAGTTAATGATGTTTAAACCCAATACTCTATTACAATATACAATGATTCTATAGATACTCGCGTAAAAAAACAAGTTCGAATTCTCTGCCACGACGAAGCTCTGTAATCGCAAAGTTTAAAGTCTTCATTGACATCAAATCCTCAAACTATATATTTTGAGATGACTCATAATTTGCACCCACAAGTTCAAGTGAGATTACATATCAGTATCAAAAAATAAAAAACTCCTAACCAGTGGATCAATTGAATAGAAGAATTAGAAGATAATATGAATCCTCAGATGTTGTAACCTTTCAATTAAAATTTATAAAAATTTCATTTGTCCGTAATATTTTATTTTATTTTTTGCAAACTCAAAATTTGTGTGAACAATAGTATACTAAGAGTTAATAAAGTGTAAGTTCCATATACTCTTTTTTTTTTTTTTCTTATTTTGTTCTTACAACATATATTTAAGAGTTTATAACATTGGAATACAAAACTAATTTTTTGAAATAATTTTTGAAAATGTGACGAAAAGCATATAATATAAATAATTCATATAGAAAGGATATATCACTATAAAAGAAAAAAATAAAAAAAATAATTATCACAATATTTGTTTTGTATAATTTAATTCATTATGGACACATGAACAAAGTTTAAATATTTTGAAAATACATAATAATCATGATGAGGTTTTCCAATCTTATATGGTTCCTTTTTATCCTAATTGACTACGTTGATTTATCTTTTTTAACACACACACACACACACACACACACAAAGAAGACAGGAATTAAGGAAAGAAAACATTTATTTGATAACCTTCTTGAAGATAATATTAATTTTAAAAATAAAATAAAATAAAACTAGAAATGAAAAAGCCCATACTAATTGGGCCTGGCCCATATTTAAAAAGCTGTCCAAAATCCATATACTCAACCCTTACCAATGTAACCCGGCTGCTGATCTACCGCATAAATACGGCATCTCCCACGGAAAAACCCTAATCTCTCGTCACCACTACCCCCATTACCCCCCGCCTCTTAGAGAGAGAGAGAGAGAGAAGAAAAATGGTGTCGGGTTCAGGGATCTGCGCGAAGAGAGTGGTGGTGGACGCTAGGCACCACATGCTTGGTCGCCTGGCCTCCATTTTGGCCAAGGAGCTGTTGAATGGGCAGAAAGTGGTCGTTGTTCGATGCGAGGAAATCTGCCTTTCAGGCGGGCTCGTGCGCCAGAAGATGAAGTACTTGAGGTTCCTCCGTAAGAGGATGAACACCAAGCCTTCTCATGGTCCCATTCATTTCCGCGCTCCGTCCAAGATTTTGTGGAGAACGATTCGTGGGTATGGTTTGAATTATTCATCCCGCTGTTTGTTTGTTTTCTTTTACCGTTTGGTGTTTCGTGAGGTTTTTGGTGTGAAGATGACTTTTTTTTGGGTTAGTAGAGGTTTGTGTTCTAGTGATACTCGCTTGGTGTTTTAATCTGTGAAAATGTGTCAGGTGATTAAGCTTTCGAATTTATGAATGCTTGTGTATGGAACTGTGATGTATTAAATTGCGATTGGTGGCTTTTATTCCCTCCGAATGCAGTATGCATGTAGCTCATAATGATGTAAGTGCATCTAATGTGGAGAAATTGTGTCCAAGTTTAGTGTTTTACGTTGAACATTTTCTATTCAAATTGCTGTATGTAAAATTGTATTGTTGTAGATAGATCAATTGGTTAATTGATCTCCTTCTGTTAGCAATGTGGATACAGATTTAACTGTTGATGTATGAAGGGCAAATACTCATTTTGCTCTTTGAACTTTTGTGCAATTCTAATGGTCTAACTAAATGTTATATGAAAAATGTGATCTTTCATTGGGTTTTTCTCAACTTGACACGCTTGGTATATTTATGTAGAGCTGATCTTGTTTAATGGTTTCTGTTTGTGGGGGCTAATGTCATAGTGAATAGATGCATCTCTTTGTGTATTTTCTGTGAACTCTTGTTGTGATTTTCCTCAAGCAAGCATGCTGTTACTTATGCTTCACAATATCTTATTCTTGTGGTTGAAATAGCCTGTTCTTATGCCATATGTTCACTTACTTAAAGGATGATCCCCCACAAGACCAAGCGAGGAGCAGCTGCACTTGCTCGTTTGAAGGTTTATGAGGGTATTCCACCACCATATGATAAGACTAAGAGGATGGTTATTCCTGATGCTCTCAAGTGAGTTTATAGACGAGCACTATTTTTTTTCTTTTTTTTTTATATTCATGCTGGTGTCTCTTCAACTCATCGCCCAATTAATGATCAGGGTTTTGAGGCTTCAAGCTGGTCACAAATACTGTTTGTTGGGAAGACTCTCATCAGAAGTCGGATGGAACCACTATGATACTATCAGGGTAAGTGAACTATTCTTTCTGTTTATTCATACATTATATCTCTTCCACGTGTGGAGTACAGATATGGGTCACCTTGTCTCTTAGCTTTAGCCTCTTGACTACATAAGTTTGAAGATCTGAATATTCCATTTTGACTCTTACCTTGGCTCTTGTTGAGTAAATGGTAATCAGAAAATGAACTATGTTTTAGTGGGTGGAATATGAGTTGTAATGTTGGTGGTGGCTTTGCTCCTTGTCCATGTTCCACATGAGACTTCGTTTATAAAAGTTCGCTATGCTGATGGGTTTGGTTTTTGCTTGAGTGGCATAATGTTCCTTGTGGTTATTGCTTTATTCATTTGGTTCAAGTGGCAAAAACTAAAGTTTTTTTCCTAGTAGATTTCAATGTCACTGATCTCTTCATTACGGTTTTCCTGTTTATTATAGGAGTTGGAGAAGAAGAGGAAGGACAGAGCTCAGGCAACATATGAGAGGAAGAAGCAGTTGACGAAATTGAGACTCAAAGCAGAGAAGGTTGCTGAAGAGAAGCTTGGTGCCCAACTTGACATAATCGCCCCAATCAAGTACTGAAAGAGCACCATAGTAGTTCTTTGAAGTGCCAATTTTGTTGGTTAATGATGTGTCTGGTGGATTTGTTTCTGTTAGCAAAATCTATTTTGACTTTTATTTTTCTTGTGTCAAATACATTATCGAATATTTTTCCAGTTCCCTATGACTGAGATCTTGAAATCACCAAACATGTTTTCTGTTTTTGCCTATTGCAATACTTCTTAAGGCCAAGTGTTGGGTTTTCACAGAGATTGTGGTTCGCAGAAATTGCTCTCTGATATAGTTGCATATGTACAATCAACTTCACTGTGTAAGCATATGTATGCTTTTCTTTATGCTGGAGATGATGGATATTTATGAACGCAGCTATTCAAGCAGCACTAGATTTATTTACTATAGAGGAATGGAAGGGGCATAATAGCCATTCATAGCATGGTTGATGTTGAATGGAGTGATGCAGCTCACTGTCCCTTAAAGCATGCTCTGCCTTAATAGGCTGCTGTGATATGTTGGATTTGTGTTGTAGTTTCTATTGTCATGGCTCAGCCTGGCCTCGGACCACATAATGGTCCCAGGCAATGAAACGGACGGAGATTTTGGTAGCGGCACATGCACACCAGCAGTAGATTATGGGGTTGATCTGGGGCTTGAGGGGCAGTAGGGGTTGGGGGAGATGGGCAGCGGTTAATGGGATTGGTCTGGGAATGGGCTGCCACCATCGACACCGTCTGAGTGTGGGGTGACCGGACTAGAAAAATAATGTAATTGTTTGTTAATTCATCTCATTTTATAATTACAAAATAAATAAAAAAAATTCACCCCAACTCATGTCATTTCAATAACAGAAAATCATTGATTAAAAGAAATGTTCCTTTTCTTTTTTTTTTTATGTTTTTTTGGTGTGGAAAACACAAAAATTTCCGTTCATTCGAAAACCAACAAATCTGTCTACAAAGCACTCCCCACTCCCCAGGTACAAAGCATCTCCTCAGTCACCGCCACGTCTCTACTCCGAGTAAGCTAAAATACTAGCAGCCCGGTTTGCCTTTTTATGAAAACATTCCCAATTGAAAACAGAAAACAGCTGCAAAATCTCAGCAAAAAGGGGACCAAACGGTGCTAGATAAGCTTCTTCAGTCCGCAACAGCTTAATGAAATACTCATAGCCTTATATTTGAAAATGGTGCAGCAGCAGTTTCACTGCACTGCCAAACACCCCTCCGCCTCTGGCGGGGGTGTAACGAGAATGTTATTTTTTTTAATAACGTGAATAGATTACAATTATATCAACGATTTAAATACGTAAATTACAATATCAAATATAGTTTCAATCATCACTAATAACTTTTATTATAGTAGACCAACAATTACTATTAGAATAAACGAAATATTTTATAAACGCATGAATTAGCCGTTATCAGGACTCAATTTCGCCAATTAGTCGTTAAAAATGATTTCTCGGTAATTTTATTATAATTTAGAGGGTACTGGTTTAATTAAAACATAAATAAGTCAAGTGTCTAATAAACTCAAGAATTGACCATTTTTTTTTGTAATTTCATCATATTCCAAAGCACATTGGTTTAATTATAATTTAATACACATATATTTATCAAATAAATTATTTTGGTATTTGAATTTTGTTATTAATGTTATTTTGGTACTTGAATAATTATAAATGATTCAATCGGTATGCTAATTTTACCATTATTATCATTTTGGTACAGAATTAATATGATTTATTTATTTTCTATATTACTTTTTATGTAAATAAAACTTGATTTAAGGCCTAACGAGGCACCCAACAATGGACTGAAAAATGACCGTTTCAACCTTAGATACTAAAAAAAAAAAATTAATAGGGAAAATAAAAAAATTGCATAAATTTCAATTTTAATATATTTTCTCTTTATCTGAACCAGACTTTCAATATTTATATTTCATTGTTATACCTGATAATAATATTTTTCTTAATTTTATTTGTAAATATTTGTAAGATAACTCATTATTTATTAAAATTAAAATCCAAGACATATGATAGCCTTTAAAAAAATCAATTTTTAATTTAATTTTTGAAAATTTATAATATTATATTTAAACTCTTGAATCTAAGTTTATATTTTTGTAATCAGATTTTAATATGTCCGGTAAATGTAAACACATATCTTTGCCTATCATAAAAACTTATGATCCTATCTCTTTATTATATTAATTCAACAAAAATACTACTTTGAATATATTCTTTCAGTTGGCTTACTTACAATTATAGAAATTATTTAATAATATTTTTTATAAAGAAATAAGTTTAATAAAAAATATAAAAAATGTGAAAAATATAATATCCTCGATAACAACATAAATAAAATGAGAAGGACTAAAATGAAAAAGGTAAAATATATTAATTGATATCTCTGCAGATTTTTCTTAAGTATGTTTTTATTTTAAAGGGTAAACTATTGCCTCTTAAACCATTTTTATGTAATATTTATTCTTCTAAACTAGCAAATATAACACTTAAATGTTTTTACACTTTTGATTAAGCATATATATATATATATATCATCAATTGCTTTTTAAAAAATATATACGAATTGTTGGAATATTATATTTATTGTGTGTCTATTATATATATTAATTTATTACTCTAGTACTTTTAATTTAAAGTTTCACTTATTAAAAAATCTTTTCAGTTAGAAAATAATTTAATGATGATTTAATATGCAAAATATTAAAAATACATTGAGAATAATCTAATTATTCAAGGTATGAGGAGCAATTTTGTCCAACCAATAGGGTAAGTATTATATTTGTTAGTTTGGGGGGGGGGGGGGAAAGGCTTAATAAAAATAGTTTGGGAGCAAAGTGTATTTAATTAAGCCTATATTATGAAGGCAATATTGTCCAATATTTGGTTGTAGGGGGTAAGTATTATATTTGTTAGTTTAGGGGGTAAATGTTACATTGATAATAGTTCAGGGGCCAAAAACTTAACCCTGTTTTAAGATCTAACAGTAAAATGACTTAAAATAGAAAATAAATTGAAAAACATCAATTTTCTATCAAATTAAGTGATATTAATAATAAAATTCAGGCATACTAATTAGGTTATATATTTGCAATTATTCAGGTAATAAAGTGACATTAATAACAAAACTCGAATATCAAACTTCTTTTACCCATTATATATCGAACTTACTCAGCCATCGGCCGTCATCTGTAATTTCATCATAATTGAGGGGGTATTATGTAAATAATGGAATAGATGAATGATCAAATAATCTCAGCATTAATTGGCATGAAGATGAAGAAAGAAGAAGGCAAATTGTAGACAACAAGAATCATGACATCTTCGCCTATCGTTAACAAGAATTGTAATATAGTAAGAACCCAACAGACGTAGAGGACAACATCCTAAGACCACATGTTGCCCGTGGAAAAAGATATATTCTGAACTACAACCCAAGGCTTGAAAGCATGGCAAACTGCAATCTTTTCCTCATTTTGCTCTAAAATGTTGCAACATAAAATCTAGAATTTATGGTTTCAGGCTACCTTTTTGCCCTCTCTTTCAGCCATTATTGCATCTTCCTCGTTTCCCAACTCGAGAACTTTATGTTTGTACAGCCTGGTCATTGAGCCTTTTCTGAAAATTTCGTATAGGTCCCGAGATGCTAGAATGTATGCGGTAGGATTAAGTCGCTCGTATCGTTGCTACTACGATGCGGATCTCATGCATATATTGACCTCTGATTCATTGCGATTAAGAAAGATGAACTGAATGTCTTAAAGAACGACCCCTTCCATACAAGCCATTCTTGATTCAGGTTTTCTCCCTTAAGTTCCATTTTCAAATAATTGAAGATGGAATTGCAAAATTTAATTAAATTAACGTAACAAAGACCACGTTATGGTAAATTCTTGAAATCATTGTAAAGAGGGTGTGCGTGGGTCAAATAAAATCTTTTTCCCCTCTAAAATTCACTGGTTACAAAAATAAGATATATATTTATATATTTAACATATATGTTTGTTTATGCACAGAAGAAAATCCAGTAAAAGGAAAAAGATGAAACAATAAGGGAAATGTTGAAGAAATTAATTAATCTTATTATGTAAATCATGAACATAAATTCTACAATAAGATCCATGATTTCTGATATCAGAATTCAATTAATTGCCCTTCTTGACTGAATTAATTTCCCCAGTTCCCTCCAAATACATACAATCATTAATGAAAAATTATATAAAATAGAGAGTGAATAACGATGATCACCGATAAGTTTGAGGTCGTGGGTTTAAGTTCTACCGTGTGGGTATTGTTTCACTGTGAGTTTATTGTAACTTAATTATTACAAAATTCTCAATTATATTTATGTATTGATCGAACGGATGTATTGTTTAACTTATTACAGCCTCTATTAAACAAAAGTAATGATGAAAAAATGTTTTATGAACAAATTAAACTCTTTCAAACTAATGTTTCCAGCCCCCGTTCTCAGTTCCTTCCAAAACTATTTAATGACTCTAAATGACCAATTAATTGCTGCAGTTATACACTGAATCATGTAGTTACCTAATAATCATATATAGTTTGCAGCCATTGCAATAGTCCTCATTGTTTTCTCCAAACCTCTACTTCTCTCATTTCTCTCCAAAATCTTCCTAGTTTTGTTGCAATACTCTCACCTTAAACACTCAGAAAATGTTGTCTTATAGGTTGTTTATCCGTGTTCTTGCTGCTGTTTTCTTAGTATTAGCATCAGGCAATGCTGCGCTACGAAGAAACCTTGGAAAAAGCAAAGTGATTATTTGTCCATCAATCTTTGTTGATCCATCAGGTATAGGCAATTTCACAACCATCCAAGCCGCTATCAATTCTGTCCCTTCTTACAACAAAAGATGGATATGTATACGCATCAAAGCAGGCGTGTATAGGTGACAAAAACATCGGTGTTACTTTTGCTATCTTAATTATTTTAGTCAAAACATGTAAGGGATAAAATTTCTCAGTTTGTGTTTCAATCTTCATGCAGAGAACAGGTTACAATTCCTTTTGACAAGCCCTTCATCTACCTCAAAGGAGAAGGGAAACGAAAGACGTCTGTCGTGTGGGATGCTCATGAATCGATTGCAACCAGTGCCACTTTCACTTCTCAAGCAGACAACATCATGGCCAAGAGCCTAACCTTCATTGTAAGAATGAAGCTAGAGATTATTTTACAAAAACACTACGTGAAAAAGGACTATATTAATCAATGCGTTTGTTTTCTGGTACATCTGTCCATTTATTGCTCATGATTTGCCTCATATTACATGAATCTGATGCGTAGAATTCTTACAACTATCCCCTGAATGGCTCCGGCAATCCAATGAGGCCGGCCGTTGCAGCCGTGATTGAGGGAGACAAGTCGGCCTTCTTCCGATGTGGATTCATAGGACTGCAAGATACATTATGGGATGTTTCAGGTAGACATTATTTCAAACTTTGTACCATCCAGGGAGCTGTAGATTTCATCTTTGGTTCCGGCCAGTCGCTTTATGAGGTAAGGGATACTGACAACAAATGATTGAATAATGTTATTACATTTGAAAATATTACGTTGTTGATTTTCTTTTTTGTCTTTGCCAATTTAGGTTGTTTCTAATTTCTTTCTATCATTTTATTTCCCAATCTTTGCATAAGAAAGAGGAAATTTTTAATATGCAAGATTTGTGTCTTAATATACAGAATGCTAATTACCAACCTACCTTGATGAATTTCCCTTCTTTCTTGTAAGGTTTACGTAATTCAATGCTACATGTACATATATATATGTACAAAATCTTGAGAAATTCTACTCTGACAACTTCTTCTGTCTTGACATGTTTACTATGAATTTCTTTAAGCCAAATCAAAACTAATCACAGGACAAATGAATTATACTTATCATGTAAGAAAGATTATAATTTTAGCTATATTAGTACGGTCGGATGGTAAGTTTAGTCTTGTATGAATCCATTTTGAAAATTTTATCTTGTAATTTCAAAAATTTCAAACATTAAAGACAAAAATTGCTAGAAAGTACAAGTGACATGCATGTGGCTAACTTAATTAATTGAGTGCAATTGGGACATTTTCGCAAAGTCAAGTAATTTTGGTCCCTCGTGTGCGGAAGTTTTAATTACACTACGAAATTGTCAAAATAAATTTATATAGAACTAAAATTGCTACCTTCATACTTGCAGTACTAAAATTATAATTTTTGTATAATTAATATACAGCTTAAGAAAAATACCAAACTATACTAAATATAAAAATCACTTGCTGAATGGTTAAATTGGTACATAAAATTTTCCCAAAATCTTAGGGTCTTGTCAAATGATTTGGTCAGCTAATAGATAGAAACTTGCTAGATATTTATGTCATTAATATCCATCAAGAATAGAATCCCGTTGTTTTTTTATTTTGGACATAATATTCCTCTCATGAGTTAATTGTTCGATGTTTTGGGTGTAGAGATGTTCGATATCAGTAGTAGCAGGAGCTCTAAATGGAGTTGCAGGCTACATCACAGCTCAGGGAAGATCAGAAGCTAACGAAACAAACGGGTTCGTGTTTAAGGAATGTAACATATTTGGAAATGGGAAGACATTCTTGGGAAGACCCTGGAGAGATTATGCCAGAGTTTTGTTCTACAACTCTTCCATGTCCGACATTGTTGTCCCTCAGGGATGGGATCCTTGGTTCAGCACTGCCCATCTGTAAGTACTGCAAAATTCTCTTCTTAATTTTCTCAATATATCACATACAAAAAATTGAGTTTTCGCTATATTATCAATAACGACCGTTTGAAAATCATGGTAAAGCAATACTGTTAATCATGGTTAAACAAAACTACACCAAAAACTTAATATTTATCACGATTGATCAATACTCGCTATTATTTTTCGCATAGCTAAAACATTTACACTTGCAAAAACAACGGCGAATGGCCGTTGAAAAGCTGTGGTTCATTTGTATTTGCTACGATTTTCATCCTTTGGCTATAGTAATTAACTGCAGTGAAAAATCATATATTTTTTTCTAGTGTATGAGTGAGTCCCTACTAGTTAATTTGGCGGATAATTATGCTCACATTCCCCTAAAATAGTGGGGGAAATTGAAAATTATGAGGTGATAATTTTAGTCCCGTATGAATCTTTTTTGATATTTTTTTTTTATAATTTTAAAATTTCACACATTAAGAACAAAGATGATTGAAATTTACGAAAATAATAGGAAAAATACATGTGATATACACGTGACCAACTTAACTGAATGCATTTGTTTCAGAAAATTCCGTTCATTTTTGTTCTTACGGTGCGATTTTTTGAAAATTATAGAACAAAATTTTCGATTTATACAGAATTAAAATTACTACTCTTTTATATTTATAGAACTAAAATCTAGTTAAATTATGTAGATTACTAATCTATTCTGGTAATTATACCCCTTGTCAGTAAAGAAATGGAGCTGGAAGAGCAAAACGACAACTTTTTCCCTTCGGTGACAACCACCCAAAAAAAGAAAAACTGAAAAAATAATCATTAGTTAATTAATTAATAAAATTAAAAGATACTTTTTTTTATTATATTTTATTTAAATATAGTTATTTAAAAATTTAGTTTATAGAAAAGCTGCAGGAAGATAATTTGTATATTATCAAGGAAACTTTATTCAAATCACAGTTTTTGCAATAATAATAATTTTCAATTGACATAATATTAGAGAAACTCCCCTTCCATATTTAATTAATTACATACACACTGCCAAAAAGAATTGATTATTCTATAAATTATAAATCACTACAGCTTAAATATCATAGTAAATAACTAAAATTATCTACTACGATCAAACAAAATTAGTTCGAAAACTTAAATTTTAACCACGGTTAATCATCATTCGTTGTAATTCTACCTATCACCAAAATATCTGTCATAACTTTAGCTGTATTAAATATTCAGATCTCACTTATACAAAAACGAATAATAATGATTGCGCAGCAATAATTAATTAATATTTATTATAATTTTTTATTTTTAATCATAATAATTAACCATAATTAAAAATTGTATTTCTCAAGGCTGACACCCCGTATTTGGTTGATACTTTTGTTCAGGGAGAAGTTGAGGTTTGCAGAGGTCGATTGTCGTGGATTAGGTTCCGACACCTCAAGGAGAGTGAGTTGGGCCAACAGGCTGGACAAGGGAGAGTTGCAACAGCTGACCAGCATTTCTTACATTGATGATCATGACGGTTGGCTTTCAACATTTTCAATTATTATAATTCCAGATTGATAAAAAATCAATTGTGTATCCCTCGGGCCAAAAAATTCAAAATGAAAAATTAAAGAAAATAAATTTTACTGATTTTGGTGGAATATATGTCTTTATTTGTTTTTATTATTTTTAATTGGTATTTGAGTATTGTTATTAATGTTATTTTGGTACCCAAGTGAATTGATATCCGCGCAGTTTCATCGTTAATATTATTTGGTACTGAATTGATACTTTTTTATTTATTTATTTTACATTATTTTTTAAGTAATAACCATTTTACATTTATATTTTCTGAAGTATATTTATTAATTATTATGTTAATAATACAAATATAACAAAAGAGACCCTGGTACGTACTGTTGCACATAAGCTAGCAAAATCTTCACATAATACTGGAGAGAGGTCCTCCTCCATGCATTGTAGATGATCTGGATGCTGAATTTCAGCACTGGAATCACTGAAAGTTCTATCTTTCCTATAAAAAAGAAAATTATTTTCTATGTTGTGGGATTTAAAATGCATTTGTGCCGCTAAAGTTAGGAGTGCTTGTCCACTAAAATCAAACCAAACATAATTGAAATTTCAATATGCCAAAATTATGTATCGAAAACTGAACTAAATTGTTCGGCTCGATTCGATTTTTTTACCAATTTTTTTAAAAAGAAAAACCTACATAGTTATATATAAATATATATTTTTTATTTAATATATATAATATACATTTTAAAAAAATTCAGCATTCAATACGGTGTGACATATTGGTACCAAATATCAATAACGTACCGAATCAAAATTTATCAAAATTGATTATTAAATACTGAATCAAATGTTTGATTTGTTATTCATTATTTACCAAAATTTTTCAACTCGATTTGGTATGATTGATCTATGGAACTGTGCACACTCTAGCTAAAGTTGTGTACAAATGCTAATGTAGGAAACGGTACAGGTGTTTGAGTTTAATTCAGTACCAATCAGATAAATCTTGGGCGATTGAGGACAAGAAAAGCTGTCTTTAGTTTAATGAGAGTGACCCATACAAGATGGGTCTGATTTTAAAGTTTGGGAATTAATAGGTTCCAAATTGCAGGGAAACTTCTAATTTTGAGAAATAGTTAATGGATTTTGAGGAAGGAATAAAGAAGTTGAATGCTTTCAGTAAAGGACACTTCTCTTTTTGTTAGCCCATACCACAATATTCAACTCATCATCATTTCTCAACTTTCCAAATAGATGTGATAAAGTTATAAAACTCTTAGGTTGTCCGATATTTTTGAGGAAATAACCAAATTCGACATTCACGTAAATTCGTTGCAAAAAATAAAAAATAAAAAATTACGGCAAAACAAATACTATCTATTGCAATCAAACAAAACGAATACAAAATTGTCATGGTTTTACTATAACTAAAATATTTGTTATGCTTTTTAGCTGTACGGGCTAATATTTTGCCCTTGCTTGTAGAAGCACGGCTACTAGCCGTTGCATAATTATTGTTAGTTTATGTTTGCCGTACTTTTTAACTTTTAACCATAATAATTAGCCGGCTTAAATGCATTTTTAGTCCCGTAACTTAATTAGTCTATTTGTCGTTTTTGTCCTTTAATTTTCTAGGGTAGGATTTTGGTTCTGCTTCATTTCAATTTTCATGACTTAGTCTTTTTTTTTTTTCACCGGAGTCCACTCTTCTTGAATGCATGTGCTTCTCACATAAATTTTAAAATTGGGGTTTTTTAATCCTATTGGCCCAATTCTACCAGCAATTTTGTCCTTTAACTTTTTAAGATAATATTTGGTCCTTAATATTCGTGATTTCAATCCCTCTTTACAGAAGTTCACCCTTCTCGAGGGTTAAGGTGAGCTCCAACGAACAAAAGAATTGAAATCATGAAAATTAAAATGATGCAAAAAAAAAAAAAAAAAAAAACCATCATAAAAAGTTAATAAACGAAAACTCTAAATAATTTTAAATTATGGGATGAATAATATTTTAATCCTAATTAATTATTATCAAAAGCAATATTTCTGCTGGTGATTTCATTAAACCACATATACATAGGAGAAAGTAGGTTCAGTTTAATTAAATTATATTCTTCCATTTCCTGCTTGGGATATGGGAATATAATTCTTAAATTGCCTCATAATTAAAAAGAATATATATATATATATATATATATATATATATATCGAAAGCCCCTTTTAAGACTAGTGATAATACTGAAGAACGGTTTCTTGATCAATAAGTGGGAAATTAAATGTTCTGGAAGAAGATGGAAAGAAAAGAAGAAATAAAGCAAACTTTCTGTCCCACTTTACAATTATGAGCAAAAATGTTGTAGAAAAATATTTTCTTCAAGATAACTGAGGAAAGGAATTTGAGTTGATGCAATATTTCTTTGTGAAAAGACATAATCTGATCTTGTTCGGATATTACTTGGAAAGTTGGACAACACTAATAATAAATCGAGTATTACTCACCTACTATTATACAATTGAATTATTTAAGTTTAATCCAACCAATGTATTGCCTAAAATTCTAAAAATAAATACATGTGACTTTTGGCCTAGCGAAGACTGCTTAACATCCACAAAACTAACGTAAGAAAGGTAAGAAAGTGATGAAATTATGGTACATAGATTACAAAGAAAATCTTACATCAAATATTAATTGGTTTTTTAATTACTTCCATTAGAAAACCTTTTGAAATCCTCTCCTCTATTAAAAACCAATCTTAATTATTCACTTTCTCTCAACTTAGAGAAATTTACTCTCCTTGAACAGTTTCCATTGCCACTCTGAAAATGGCCATGTTTCTTCACTGTATATACATTTGTACAGCTTTTTTCATCTTTTCTGCATTCACAAATGGTGAGTTTCAAGTAAGATCAAGCAGGAAATTGTCAGACGACGACGATATGATCACTGTCGATGCATCGGGCCACACGGGGTTTTCGACTATTCAAGCAGCCATTGATTCTGTCCCTTCAAACAACCAGAATTGGATTTCCATCTATGTCAAAGCTGGAGTTTATAAGTACTATTTTTCACTTTTCTACACATACTTAGTGTGTATACACAGACACACATGTGTATTATGTGTTTGTATGTGTTTGGATGCAGTGAGCAGGTGAAAATCCCTCCGGACAAGACATTCATCCATCTCAGAGGAGAAGGAATAGGGAAAACTAATGTTGTATGGGGTGCACATGACACAATGTTGACTTCCGCAACGTTTGCGTCTATGGCTGATAATATCATCGTATCGGGGTTTACTTTTGTGGTAAGAATTAGTTTACGATGTATATCGAGAATTTTTATGAACTCTACTTTTTACTTTGTAAAATATGTGAAAGTAATTAATGTCGGGATGATATATTTATTTTTTCATTCAAAAACACAATAAAGAAAGAAACCTTAAAGTAAAAAATTGCGTGCTTAAAACATTTATACAGAATTCTTACAATTATCCCCCAAGCAAGAACGGGAGTCCGGTGAAGCCGGCGGTGGCCGCGAAGATCTCCGGCGACAAGTCGGCTTTCTATGAGTGCAGTTTCTTGGGGTTTCAGGACACGTTGTTGGATGATGCGGGCAGACACTATTTCAAGCTTTGTAACATTGAAGGAGCCATTGATTTCATCTTTGGAGGTGGTCAATCCATTTATGAGGTAACTATCAATCTGCATTTGGCTATATATCTTAAATAGGTTTCAGTTCATGTTGACTGTCTTTTGCTTTTCTTACATTTGTTCATGTAAAGTAAATCTCTTTACCTATGTCTTAATTTGGGCAACGAGATAAGGATTTAGGACAAAGGCTGGTGAGGGAAAAATCTAAATTCTGAAGCATTGGGTTCAAGTCTGATCAAATCATTAAACATTTATCCATAACACATAATTATTTATTTATAGGGGAAACAATATTTTTTTGTCTCATAATGTAAAGTCTTTTTTTATTTTTTATCCCATCATAATTTTTACTTTTAATTCAGTACTTTTAATAGAGTTTCACTTTTTGTCACATATCATTATTTTATTAGATATTCACGTGATCATTAAATGAATGGGATCAAAAGTAAATTTTTTTTGACCAAAAGTGAGAATTTTATGTCTAACGAGAACAAAAGTGTAGAGGCCCTATTGGTCACATGCTAAGTATATGACATTTTCTGTTAAAATAATATCGAGAAAGAGGTGCCATGGGACAAAAAATACTATATTTTAGAAGTAATCGGATCAAAAGTAAAAATCTCATAACTAAGAACAAAACCAAATTACTTGATGAAAGTGTTATTTTCCTTATTTATAATTTTCATGAATTAAAATATATATGTTGCAACATAAATATAAAATTTAATGGCTTTTGCGATTTATCCCTTACAATTTTTTTAGACGTCATGTGGTGAAAAGTCTTATGTTGCAAATTCTTTTAGTTATATTAATTTTTTTTATTATATGATCATTAGAAATAAAAATTTAATTAACTATATGTAAAAAAAAATGCAATAGGAATTAATTTATAATAGAAAATCGAATCCAGTCTTATACTTTTATACATAAGCTACGTAGACAAAATCCACATTACTTGTATATATGTTTATGAAAATAATATACGGACATGATAACACACATACGCATAGTGCACTATGAGATGTAATATTAATACATAATGCAAGATCTAGATTGACAAGACAACTGAGAAACAGGCTTTACTAATAGCTGACAACAGGATCAATTTTCTCTTTGAATGTAGAAATGCAGGATATCGGTGAATGCAGGAATATTAAACCCTGGTTCGACAGGTTTCATAGCTGCACAGGCAAGAGCAAGCCGAGACGATGCCGGCGGATTTGTGTTCAAACAACTATATTTTTCCACTCGTTTCTCTCGGACATCGTCGTCCCTAAAGGATGGGATGCATGGACTTACGTCGGCCATGAGTAGTAACATTTCCCTGCCTAAACCTTCATTTTAATTTAATTCAATTTTATTTTTTCCTTAGTTATTGACTAAATGTGAGATCACTACAAGAAAACAGGGCACGGATTATTGGTATTTCAATTGAAAATTGAATAGATAAATACAATTAGGCAAACTAATCCATCTCTCAAGTCCTTTTCTCTTGTAGTGATGGATGAGTAATTTTAACATTATAGACTGATATTTCTTGATTACTTTTGTGTTGTCTTAATTAATCAGGAACAAGATAACCTTTGCTGAGGAGGAATGCGAGGGTTCAGGATCAGACAAGTCGGGGCGGGTGATGTGGGAGAAAGACTTAAGCCCTAAGGAGATCATGTCGTTGACGAGCACTTCTTACATTGACAACGAGGGCTGGATTCCTAAACTACCTCTCAACATCCAAAACTAATTCTTCCCCATCTGTATAAAGATCAAGTAAGAACATCTATTTTCTTTAGTTTCTTGTTTTCGCATTTATATAACAATTGAGTAACAACATCTATTTTCTTTAATTTTATGCATGTGTTGCTTGGAAAATTCTAATCCAAATCAAATTTAGTCAGACTTAAACCAATTATATGGCAGGTATAATACACTGGTCCTGTGATTAGTGTACACTTTAGGAAGAGTGACCAATTACATACAACTATATCACACTTATTTTGTAATTTATATAATTCAGCCGAATCTGATTTGGGCAAGAATTTCTTGTGTTGCGAATGGGAATTATATGTTCATTTGTTGTTTCCTTACACTATTCTACTATGTATGATCATTACAGGTCTAATTAAGGAGGTCCAAACGCATGCAATGACGACGTGTAGAAGGTCTCAAAAATACTGTACGTAGCTAGCTACTGCATATTTTGGGTTTTTCCACCTATAAATTTAGCTGTAAGAATATGACACATACAAAATGCAATGTTTCATATACCTACTGACCTAACTAATATATATACATATATATATATATATATGCAAACAGCAAACAAATTTGCATTTTTTTCCTCAAGAAATATATGTACATATAGAAATATTGCAAAATGTATCAAACAACCAATAGAATCAAAATTGCATATTAGAATGCAGAGTAACAAAAACATTCGTAAAAAGTTAACAACATATATACATATGAAGTTACGTGAATTAAAGTCGCTAAAATTAATTACTGACCTTAAAGCTATAATAGTAACAATGTCAAAATATTGAATTTTAAAGGATTAATTGAATATTGCTTTCTCCAGAAAGGAGCCTTTTGCCTAATATATCTACCACAGGAGGCCTGCGTGCAATTTGCCCGTGTTAATTATGTTGACGAAATCCAAAAGTTTGAAAGAATCCCTTTGGCTTTGTGCTTTTCTTGGCCTTCATAGGGCGAAACTCAATACCTTCAACAATGATGTCCATTCTATAGTTTGTATCCAATAACCGCGCCTCCACCTCTCCTTTGAGGCCATGATCAACATAGAAACATCCAAGTTGTATTTCCATCCACCCGTCGTCTCTTCCACTGCTTGGTTGAAAGCTCACCATCTTTTCTTGCCTTCCGGGACGATCGATATCTAGTTCACGCCCACGGAAAAAATTTCTAACTCTTGCCTGTGCAAAATATTCTATTTTTGTGTTTTTATCAGCTAGTTCAAATACAAGATACGCTTCATAAAGAGTCTCTGGAGTAAGCATTTGTGTTGTAATTCTGCCTCGGATATCAAGCCCCCACGAGTATCTTGGCACAGCCACCTCCTTGAATCTGCACATTCTAGGAAAAGATAAATCCTGGATAGTTCGTGGAATTGAATACAAATTACATTGACACCCACTGAAATTAGTTCAAAATATACAAATATTTTTTTATTTTTTTCGTAAAATTAAAAATAAACCTCCTGATGTTATAATTGTAATCCACAATTACACCACTTTTTAAAAGCAAAACTTACATAAACAACACTTGAAAAATATTACACTAACACCCTTCAGAAGATGTAGCTGTAATTTTATAAAAGACAGGTACTATTTATATATTTTAATCTAATCTAAAAAAATATAAATATAATTAAAGAAGATTTGTACCTTGATTTGGGGTGAGATTTCATTTCCCAACCTTCAGGTACGAATACAAGTTTTGCAACTCCCAGAGTGAAACAGTTCTTTCCTGTATCTGGATCAAGGGAGAAGCTCTGTTTCGGAGTTCAATGTGTTAGCAGATAAACTAAATGGGATTAGACATAAAAGGTCGAAATGCAATTTACATGTTCTAAAAAATTCTTATGAGAAAAGAATGTATAAAGAACCCCTTCAATATTTCTATAAAATAGCCCATTTTTTTCTTAAAAATTACTTTTTAATGCATGCAATGCTTCATTTTTAATATTTTTTTTATATTTTTTAATTGAAAAATGATATTTCTAGCTTTATTTAATTTTCGTTAAATCTCATCTAATATAAATATATGGTTCATATCTGATTAACATTGTTTATAAATTTCTAAATATAGTTAATAAATTGACATATATTTAGATAAAAATAGTTATATTCTTAAAATTGTATATATTTATTTATATAAATAAGTTATATTTTGAAACTCGGAAACCAGATTTGCTTCCTATCCGAGTATGAGCATAGAAATCGGAATGTTCAAATTCGAGATGGACCTATCAAAACCGGTCAAATTCGGCTAACTACATTTTAGGAGAGTCAATTCATTTAGTCAAACTTAATTAATAACTTATTGTGACAATATTATTTTGCCTGTAATATAATTAACTACTTTTTTTTAAAAAAAAAAATAGTAATCGTGTGATATTCACTATTTCGTCAAACTCAATTTAAATTAATATTTCCAAAATTTATGCATTTCTCTATCAATTACTTGAATAATTTATTTTCGTATTTAAGGTATAATATTTCAGAATATTATAGAAAACATATATCTTGCATATTGTGGGGATAAATTATAATATTCTATATATTGTATTTATTTTATAATATTTGAATTTATTAATGTGTGTTTCTCATTAATTTTATTAGGAAATTATTTGTACATTTTGCCTTTAGGTTAATTAATTGAAATATAATATATTAATATACTATATATATTCATTATATAATATAGTTTGGGTCAATCAATTTTTTATCATGCCAAATTAATCGAACCAATAACTTATCCGATTTGTTGTTTCGTTCAATTTTTAAAACATTATATATAAGTGATTATAGAATACAAGAGTGAGAAACGATGAAGAGAAAGTGGTAAAATACACTTTTAATCTTATAATTTTAGTCTATTACTTTACAAAATAATTTTAAAATTAAAAAACTCGATACATTTAATCTTTTATTTTACGAGGATTTATGAACTAAATATTTTTTTTTTCAATTTCAGAACTATTCTATAATTTTCATAAAATAACTAAACATAACAAATTCTTAATTTTGGGACTATTTTAAAATTTTCATAAATAAAGAAATGAAAATATTCAACCTCATATATTATCCTATGAGACAAAATATAATTTAACCGGAGAAAGTCGTACCAGGGCGGCCGATCTCCATACTGCTTCATGTTTATCAGGCGGCAGCATCGTCTTCCATTCGTGGTGATCGAGCGTTAGGTCCGTATAGTCCATAGGTAATCGAGTAAGATTGGGGGTATGATCAAATCGAGAAATATAGGAGGCAGAACTGCTTAGATCTGAAGTAGAGGGCGCGAAGGCGGAGCTAGTTCTGCTGCCGCTGATGCTGGGATCCCTGGAATCGGCCAAGGCAATTTCCCTGTCTCCCTCCCGCCGCAAGACTGCTCCAACCAGCCTCTCCCAGTTGTCATAGTTCATAGCCATCTCAATCAAGAAAATTAATCATCTATCAAGTTTAGTGATTTCTTCTCCCAAATGGTGTTTGCTCAGAACATGTTTACTAGATCATAAAGATTGTAGTTGTTCCAAGTATGGAGTGTGTGGATGAGAATACATAGGAAGACTGAAGATCTTCGTCAACTCAACTGCTTTATGAAACGCGTTGATTTGTTGTATGTATACTGTGGAGTGGTTGAACCAAATTAAACAATGAGTTCAAACTATATTTATTTTAAGGGTTAATTTTATTTATATCTCTTTAAAAATAAGAAATCATACTTTCTCTGGTTTATATATTTTTGAAAAATTGTGTGTGACTTGTATTTGATCTGATTAAGTTGAGAATTTTGACAAAAAAAAAAACTAAAGTTACATGACTAAATTATAAAAATTAATTCATATTGAAACAAAAATGCCACTCCCAAGTTACAAGACTAAAATTGCTTTTTATTCCCCGCTCATTAGTATATATTAAGAAGTTTTAGAATAAAAATTGTGGATAGATATATTTACACCCCAACCTATGATCGACTTACACAAACTATTCCTGCTTTTATTTTAATCAAATCAATCACAAAGCAAGTATAATAAATCAAGTAATTGATCAATTTTCCTAAACTGTAGAGCAATACATGAAAAGTTTACTACACTTACCATATAATTAATTTAGGTTCAGCCAAACCTATTCTGAGTTAGAATTTTCCATTAGTGCCAAGGCAGTGGCTTCTGCTCCACGATTGGAAACACCTTACAAGGATCCAAGCACAGATTTGGTTAGTTCATGTGTCATTGCATAACAATTACTCTTAATCAAAACTGCAGCTACATCAATGAAAAGTAGAAACCGAAGATGGAATTAACGTGGAAAACAAACAAGCGACTTATATGCTGGACGATCATATTATGTTGAAGGAATCCTTAAGTAGGAAAAAATCTCTTTGCCCTCTCTGTTTTTCCTTTTCCCCACTTCATCAGCTGGCTTCATATAGAGTACACTAATTGGAAACCGGAGGACGAAACTCAATACCTTCAATAACGAGGCCCTCCATTCCGTAGCCATTCCTCTCCAGAAACCGCGCCTCCACCACTCCTTGGCTGCCCTGATCAACGTTGATATCTCTATAAGGGTAGTAGCCCTCGACGAGCAAAAAGTCAAAAATGCCCCTCAATCCCATGAAAATTGCAAAAGAAGGACAAGATCCGAGTGATCACCAACCCAACCCGCTGGACCCAACCCGAAAAAGAGACTCGGCTTACAAGCCATTTGATCACCTGACAGTTATGCTTTCAGATACTGCCGCGTGAAACCATTTGATACGGTATGGAAAACTATAAAAATCGCCAATCATAAGTATTCATGGTACGTGCAACTAATGCTATTTTCGATCCTATTAAATCCTTTTGATCGAATTCGACCCCATTTTCTAACTTAAGCATCGGAGGACTTTAGTTGGGGGCATCTCAATAAGCCTAACTTGTTTTCTGTTCTCAGGATCCAGTCACAAGAAGGAGAGCCGTGATCCGACCTAAGGATCACCCCAAGTCACTACCCGACCCATCTTTAGCGACCTGCATCAATCTCCCAGTTTTATTTCCATCCACCCGTCACCTCTGTAATTGCCTTGTCGGAGCTCACCGATGTTTGATGATCATGATCTTGCCTCTCGGAATGATCATAATCGGATTCAGTATCGTGCATAAACCTGATTGACGAAGACATGGAGCATGTTGAATCTAGATTTGGATAGCAGTCCTTGTTAAGTAATTGAAACACAAGATACGATGCATAAAGAGTCTCCCGGGAGCTTTGCATCTTTATCCTCCCCCGGATATCAATCATCATCTCTTTCCCCACTAAATAACTAATAGCTGATGACAGGATCAATTTTGTCTTTGCACGTAGAAATGCAGGATATTGGTGAATGCAGGACTATTAAACCTTGGTTCAACAGGTTTTATAGCTGCACAGGCAAGAGTCAGTCCAAACGATGCTGGTGGATTCGTGTTCAAACAGTGCAATGTGACTGGAAAAGGGAAGACATTCCTGGGAAGAGCCTGGAAAGCTTATTCCAGAGCTATATTCTTCCACTTGTTTCTCTCGGACATCGTTGTCCCTCAAGAATGGGATGCACGGACTTACGTCGGCTATGAGTAGTAACATTTTCCTACCTGAACCTTCATTTAATTTTATTCTTTACTCCAGAGACGGTTTTATCCACGAATTGTTGGTATTTCAATTGAAAATTGAAAAGATGAATACTAGGGAAAATAATTCATCTTGAATTCCTGTTCTCTTGTAGTGATCGATGAGTAATTTTAGCATTATAGGTTGATATTTCTTGATTTCTTTTGTGTTGTCTTAATTATAATCATGAACAAGATAATCTTTGCTGAGGAGGAATGCGAGGGATCAAGATCAGACAAGTCGGGGTGGGTGCTGTGGGAGAAAGACCTAAGCCCTGAGGAGATGAAGTCGTTGACGAGCAATTCTTACATTGACAACGAGGGCTGGATTCCTAAACTACGTATTCAACATTCAGGACTAATTCTTTCGCATCTGTATAACGATCGAGTAAGAACATTTGTTTTCTTTAATTTCTTGTTTTACATTTGTATAACGATTGAGTAAGAACATCTATTTTCTTTAATTTTTTGCATGTGTTGCTCGAAAAATTCTAATTCAGATCAAATTTAATCAGACCTAAGCAATTTATATGGAAAGTGTAATCACATACAAGTATATCACACTTGCTCTGTAATTTATATAATTCAGCCGAACCTCATTTGGGTAAAAAAATTCCGTGTTGTGCATAGGAATAATATGTTGATTTGTTGCTTCCTTACATTATTCTACTAAGTATGATCATTACGGGACTAATTAAGGAGGTCCAAACGCATGTACTGGTGGAGTGTAGAATGTCTCAGAATACTGTAGCTAGCTGCTGCATATTGGGTTTTTTCATCTATAAAAATTTAGCTGTAAGAATATGACACATACAAAATGCAATGTTTGATACCTACTGACATGACTAACATATATATATATATATATATGCAAAAAGCAAACGAATTTGCAATTTTTTCCTTTCCTCCCAGAAATATATATACATATAGAAATATTGCAAAATGTATCAAACAACCAATAGAATGAAAATTGCATATTGGAATACAGATTAACAAAAACAACCCTAAAAAGTTAACAACATATATACATAAACAAGAGTTGAAAACAAAAATGAAGCGACATATGTGTGGTGCATGTAAAAATACTGTAATAACATGGATATACAAACCTAAAAAAATAATTGAAACATATTTGGCATTTGAATTTAATTATCATAATTGGATGGTGATCAGTTGTTGAAGTATGGCTATAACGAAATTATATCGAATTTTAAAAAATTAATTGAACATTGCTTTCTCTACAAAGACCCATTTGCCTAATATGTCTACCACAGGAGGTCTGCTTGTAATGCAATCTACCGGTATTCATTATATTGAAAAAATCCAAAAGTTTTCTTGGCCTTCATAGGTCGAAACTCAATACCTTCAACAATAATGTTCATTCTATAGTTTATATCCGACAACTGCACCTCCACCTCTCCGCGGAGGGCATAACCAACATAGAAACATCCAAGTTGTATTTCCATCCACCCATCGTCTCTTCCACTACTTGGTTGAAATAAGCGCACCATCTTTTCTTGACTTCTAGGATGATAGATGTCTAATGCACGTCCACGAAAAAGATTTGTAATTCTTGCACGGGCAAAATTGTCCATTTCTGTGCCCTTATCAGCTAATTCATACACAAGATATACTTCATAAAAAGTTTCTGGAGAAAGCATTCGTGTATGTATTCTGCCTCGGATGTCAAACCCCCACGAGTCTCTTGGCACAACCACCTCCTCGAATCTGCACATTCTAGGAAAAGATAAATCTTGGATAAATCGTGGAGTTAAATATAAATTATATTAACATTTTTTGAAGTTAGGTCAAATATATAAATACTTTCTATTTTTTGTAAAATTATAAATACAGCTCTTGAAATTTTACCATTCTTTAAAGCCAAAGTTTACGTAAACAACACTTAAAAAATATTACACTTATACCCCTCAGGGGATCTAGTTGTAGTTTTGTAAAAAATAGGGGCTATAATTATATATTTCGATCTAATATATAATTTAAGAAATTTTTTTAACTTGACAACTCGTATCAGTCTACAATGTAAGTACCTTGATTTTGGGTGAGATCTGATTTCCCAACTATCAGGTAAGAATACTACAAGTTTTGTTGCTCCCAGCATGAAACAGTTCTTTCCCGTCCCTGGATCAAGAGAAAAGCTCTGTTTCGGAGTTTAACATGTTAGCATAGAGACTAAATAATCGAAATGGGGTGAATTGGTATTTCAATTATTTTGTTATGTCAATTTTAATATTTAATTTAATTATTAATTTGTTTATTAACTTCCTACTCATCCGTCACCCATCTAATTTCCTTCTTCCCCATTATCTTTCAATAGTTATTCTTTTTTTTTGTTTGCCACTATTTTTTTTATAAATTTAATATTAATTTACTATTTTATATATACTTTAAAAAATAATAAAATTTTATGAGTATTTTACTTAAATCATATTTATAAAAATTATATACACATAGAATTTGTCATAGATTATTAGTGTAAACTAAATGGGTTGGACATAAAAGGGCTATATGCAATTTACACGTTCAAAAGAATTCTCATGAAAAAAGAACGTACACAAAATAGCCCAAATAATTAAAAAAAATACTTTTTAATGCATGACACACGCCATTTTTAATTTATTTTTTAATTGAAAAATGATATTTCAATCTTTATTTAATAATTGTAAAATCTCACCAAATATAAATTAATGAAAAGTTCAACAAATATAAATGAATGAATGGTTCAAATCTTATAACATTGTTTATAAAATTCTAAATATAGTTTAAAATTATAATATATTGATATATATTTAGACAAAGTTTATATAATTTAAAACTATATATTTATTTATATATAAGTAATATATCTGCTTTGATCCGGATATGAGCATAGAAATTGGAATGGTCAAATTCGAGACAGACCGATTAAAATCGGTCAAATCCCGCTAACAACTTATTTAGTCAACTTAGTTAATAACTTAATTGTTACAATATTAATATACAATATACGATATATGTACAATGTACAACATAATTTGGGTCGATCAATTTTTAATCATGCTCAATTGGTCGGACCAATAATAGGTTCGATTTTTAAAACATTATATATAAGTGATCATATATAGAATAGAAGAGTGAGAAAAGGATGAAGAGAAAGTGGCAAAATACACTTTTACTCTCATAATTTTAGTCCATTATTTTAAATAATTTTAAAATTAAAAAAATTCGACATATTATTTTTCAGATTTTTTCTAAAAAATTCAGAAAACTCGATAGATTTAATTCTTTATTTTTCGAGAATTTATGACATTAAGTATATCAAAAAAATTTCAACTTTAGAATTATTCTAAAAAAAATAAGGATTAAATTAACAAATTTTCTAGATTTTGGGGCTATTTTAAAACTTGTATAGAATAATGAAGTGAAAATATTAAACCTCATATCCCACGCACTAAAAATATAATTTAGCGGGAGAAAGTCGTACCAGAGAGGCCGATGTCCATACTGCTTCAGGTTTATCTGGCGGCAGCATCGTCTTCCATTCGTGGTGATCGAGCTTTAGGTCGGTGTAGTCCATAGGTAATCGAATACCACTTGGGGTATGATCAAACTGAGAAATATAGGAGGTAAAACTGCTTAGATCTGAAGTAGAAAACGCGGAGGCGGAGCTAGTTCTGCTGATGATGATGATGATGCTGGGATCCCTGGAATCGGCGGAGGCGGAGCTAGTTCTGCTGCTGCTGCTGATGATGCTGGGATCCCTGGAATCGGCCAAGGCTATTTCCCTGTCTCCCTCCCGCCGCAAGACTGCTCCAACCAGCCTCTCCCAGTTGTCATAGTTTACAGACATCTTAATCAAGAAAATTGATCATCTATATAGTTTAGTGATTTCTTATCTGAAGTGGTGTTTTTTCAGAGCATGTTTGCTAGAAATTTGGGGGGTAGAGAGATTGATCATAAAGATGGAGTGTGGATGAGAATGGGAAGACGGATGATCACTCAACTGCTTTACGAAACGCGTTGATTTGCTGCATATATACTGTGGAGTGGTTGAACCAAATTAAAGAATGAGTTCAAACTATATTTATTTTAAGGGTTTAATTTCATTTATACCCCTTTAAATATCATATATTTGACCTGATCAAATTGAGAATTTCAGCTGAAAATGATTAAATTGCGGAAATCAATTAGTACAAGACTAAAAATGTCACCTTCCAAATTACAATACTAAATGCATTTTTTTTTCCCGCTCAACAATATATATTAAGAAGTTTTAAAATAAAATTCATGGATAATTATATTTAACAAACTTGACCTATGATCTATTTAGAAAAATTATTCTTGCCTCTTGTCGAACAAAACCAATCACAAAGCAAGTGCAATACACTTGCCAAATAATTGGTTGTGAACTGTACATCAATCTCACAACAAGTGTGTTGCATATACCATATTATTGATTCAAGTTCAACCAAACAACTCCACCGACACCAAGACAGCCACTTCTGCTAGAAGATTGGAAACACCTTCCAAGGATCCAAGAGCACATTTGGCTAGTTCATGAACAATTACGCTTAATCAAACTAAAGCTACATGAACGAAAAATAGAAACGAAAAAGATGTAATTGATGTGTAAAACAAAGAAGCGACTTATAAGCGGGAGGATCATATTATGTTGAAGGAGTCCTAAAGTAGGAAAAAATCCCTTTGCCCTTTCTGTTTTTCCTTTTCCCCACTTCATCAGCTGGCTTCATAAAGAGTGCACTAATTGGAAACCCCTGAGGCCGAAACTCAACACCTTCAACAACGAGGTCCTCCATTCCGAAGCCATTCCTCCCATAAACCGCGCCTCCACCATTCCTTGGCTGCCCTGATCAACGTAGATATCTCCCAGTTTTATTTCCATCCACCCATCACCTCTGTCATTGCCTTGTCGGAAGCTCACCCACATCTGATGATCATGATCTTGCCTCTCGGAATAATCGTAATCTGATTCAGTATCGTGCATAAACCTGACCGAAGAAGACATAAAGCATGCTGAATCTAGTTTTAGATACGAGTCCTTGTTGCGCAATTGAAACACAAGATAGGATGCATAAAGAATCCCCGGGGAGAGCATTTGCGTCTTTATCCTCCCTCGC
>NC_026154.1:3946609-3949242 GCF_000512975.1 Sesamum indicum
CCAGTTCGAATCTGCAAACTTACTGGCAAAACATGAACGCTCAATGCTGCAATTTTATAGACAGTAAAGTGTGGATGTTGTGTGTGATAAAAACACCTTGATTCCGGGTGAGACTGTACTGCCCAATCTTTCAACAGTAGGAACTTTTCTATTCCCAGCATGAAGCAGTTCTTTCCAGTCGTCGGATCAAGAAAAAAGCTCTGTTTCAAAGTTGTATACAGTTTTACCATGAGTACAATAGGGTTCCAATCATTGAAAATGAAGTATTTACCAATTTTATTTTTGAAATAGTTTCAAAAAAACCATTTTTAGTTTACAACTCTCATATTTGAATTACCTAAGTTAAATTGATTTAAGTCAAAAGTAATAGACAACGTTTTATCAATTTTTATAGTTTATTGGTAAAAAATGTAAATATTATTGTTTTCCAAACACTGGAAACTCATTCAACTGCTAAACGGAAATGGCCCTTCTCAACATAACAATTGAACTCCCTTTTTCCTATTGGGTGAGTAACAATTTACCCCTTTTAATATTAAAAAGGGTAAATTATAATCATCTTTTTTAAGGTTTGGTATAATTATAAATGTCTCGTTATTTAAAAAATTACAAATATCACTCTGATTTTAATGTTCATCTAACAACAAGCCCATTTTCATTGAAAATGCTGAAGATTGAAAATAAAAATGAAAACAAACCAACCGCTTTAAATGAGTAAAATGCTTTTGTAGTCGTATAAAATAAGGGTCAAATTTATTTTAGTGCCACAACTATGACAGGTGCCGCTTTTAGTCCCATAAAACTAGTAATCACATATTTTTATGCTGAAAAATCACGTAGGTTGTGGTTTTGGGACTAAAAAGGCCCAAAATTATATTTTCTAGGAACTAAAAAGACATGATTTTTTGAGTCTTATGGGACTAAAAACATCATCTATCATAGTTTATGGGACTAAAAAAATATTTTACCCACTTTAGATATTATAAAACAATTAATGTTAAATCTTCGCAACACATGTACAATCCAACCATTTTGAAACCAGACAACTCTAGTTCCAACACATTAGCGATCGGATTAAATGCAATTTACACACGTGAGATAACTAAAAAAATTCACAAATTATCTCCCTACTTCTTAAAAAATGAAGCAATTAAAAGCCGCATCCCCCTCAATAGTTTAGATAATGAGTAATCTACTTCATTTTCTAAAACCCTGGTAATAATTTGCTATTTTTTTTCATAAATGATTTTATTACTCATTTTTCATATGACACGGACATAAATTGCATTTTTTCCCATTTGGATCTCATCCAAACTGATCTACTTGTAATTAGTTTTCAACTTTCTCACCTAACTTATTTTATCCAATTGCAAACAGTGTAGTAAAATAGCCAGAAATTAACGATCAAGAAAATTGAAATCTAACCAGAAACGCTGATCTCCAAACCACTATTTGTTTATCAGGAGGTAACATCGCCTTCCACTCACTGTGATCAAGAGTTATGTCAGAGTAGTCCATAGGTATATTGACAAGCGACTCTTCTTGGCTAAAACTAACATCTGAAGTAGAAGCCGAGGAGCTAGCCGCTATGCTGCTGAGATCCCCGGAATGGAACAGCGCTAGCTCCCTGTCTCCCTCCCGCCGCAGAACAGCACGCACCAGCCTCTCCCAGTTGTCGTAGTTCTTGGCCATCTCCACAGTCAAGATGAATCTTCACCGATCCTAACTCAGATCTCTTGAGAGAATCATGTTGCTGCAAAAACGAACATGTAGGGAATAACCCTCCAGTGGTATTTCTTTCAAAATAATAGCCTATCAACTATTACAGATGAACGGAGTACGAAACTCCTCAATATTACAGGCCAAAAGAATAACAAATATTACAGAACAGAATATAACAAAGAAAACAGAAGAAATAGAACAACGAATCAACTGTTTGGATGTGGCTCAGGAGATAGAGCCAGATCCAATCTTAAAGGGACACGGTCACAAATACCGTACCCAACCACACACGGCAAGCCCTCACGGTTGCTCCACAACACTCGGCACCCAACCAAGACCCGAACACAAAGATCGGACACTCTTACTTCACACAGAACACTCTCACAGTAGATATCACGAAGAACAAGAGTAGAAAACAGATTTCTTTTTTCGGCCGAGAGATTTAGGGGAAATGAGACCTCCGTATATATAGGCTAGAAATGTAGCACCCCCTACTCGCTACATCTAATTATCACTATTTCATCCTTTCTTTAATCAGAACTCATTCTATAAGTAATTCTCTTTCAACCAGTAAAATAAATTCTAATTTATCAATATAATATTATATATCACAAAAGGTATTAGATACCACCAAAAATTCATATTTACCCTCACTACATGTTCTCGTGTTCATAACCTCAAGAAAATCATACCACAATTTTTAAACACAAATCCCGACAAAAGACCAGAATATTTACAA
The DNA here is from genome assembly GCF_000512975.1 of Sesamum indicum. Taxonomy (NCBI): domain Eukaryota; kingdom Viridiplantae; phylum Streptophyta; class Magnoliopsida; order Lamiales; family Pedaliaceae; genus Sesamum; species Sesamum indicum. The sequence goes on from NC_026154.1 coordinate 3,949,071, forward strand.
CCCAACAATCAAAAACTTTGGCTTCAGAAGTCACGGCTGACCCACCTAATAAAGACAACGGCACCGCTCAAAGTCAATGTGGCTAGTCAGTGTGACCTATCTCCTGAAAAGTACGTGGCAAGGAATGAGCTGCCTACTCAATAAGTATAGCTGATCAGTTTATATATATACA
>NC_026154.1:3950463-3951527 GCF_000512975.1 Sesamum indicum
AAAATCATAAAATACTCCGATTAAATAGTTCACCGCTCAATATAATCAACATTTAATAAACGGGCTAATTAAACAATATAATTATATAAATTAATAAAAATTAAATTACAATGTTCGTACCTCTGTTTTTCCGAAAATGTGTGTGTGCGTCTAGTGTGTGTTAAATGTGAGTGTGTGTGTTTGGAATATGTGTTTGCTTGTATAAAATGTGCATGTGTTTTATTTTATAATGAGAAAGAACAAAAAGCCCACCGCCTCACACTCACGACTCTCTCTCTCTCTCTCCACTTTATATATATATATATATACATTATATTATATTATATTATTATATACATAATATTATTATTATTATTATTTTATATATTTAATAAAACTTTTCTCAAAATACCCATTACGCCCTTTCTAATTTTCTAATTAATATAATTTGCTTTCAAATATTGTTACGAACTCCAATTTAATCCGTTCAAGTTTTATTATATCCCAAATTCAATCTATAATTTTATTTACTAATTACATCTAGATTTCTAATAATTACCAATTAGTCTCTCAATTACATAAAAAATTCTACAGACGTCACAATTCATCATCCGGAGATATAGTCCCCGAAATTTAAGTAACTTACCCGCTCAATGGAATAAATAGGGATATTTCTCTTTCATATGCTCCTCAACCTCCCAAGTCGCCTCCCTCGGGGAATGATGACTCCATCTTACCTTTACCATCGGTATATCTTTATTTCTTAATTTTCTTACATTTCTATCCAAAATCTCTGCAGGCTCCTCCACATATGTTAACTCCTCAGAAATCTCTATCTCTGGCTCATGAATAATGTGACTAGGATCAGACCGATATCGTCGCAGCATCGAAACATGAAAAACATCATGTATTTGTGACAACTCTGCTGGTAATGCCAGTCGATACGCTAGTGGTCCGATTCTTTCAATAATTTCATACGGCCCAATGTATCTCGGACTCAGCTTTCCTTGCTTGCCAAACCTCAGAATTCCTCTCCAAGGAGATATCTTCAGGAAAACCTTATCACCTACTTCATACTCCATCTC
>NC_026154.1:3951998-3953525 GCF_000512975.1 Sesamum indicum
ACGAACTCCAATTTAATCCGTTCAAGTTTTATTATATCCCAAATTCAATCTATAATTTATTTACTAATTACATCTAAATTTCTAATAATTACCAATTAGTCTCCCAATTACATAAAAAATTCTACGGACGTCACAATTCTCCCCTCCTAATAAAAATTTCGTCCCCGAAATTTAAGTAACTTACCCGCTCAATGGAATAAATAGGGATATTTCTCTTTCATATGCTCCTCAACCTCCCAAGTCGCCTCCCTCGGGGAATGATGACTCCATCTTACCTTTACCATCGGTATATCTTTATTTCTTAATTTCCTTACATTTCTATCCAAAATCTCTGCAGGCTCCTCCACATATGTTAACTCCTTGGAAATCTCTATCTCCGGCTCATGAATAATGTGGCTAGGATCAGACCGATATCGTCGCAGCATCGAAACATGGAAAACATCATGTATTTGTGACAACTCTGCCGGTAATGCCAGTCGATACGCCAGTGGTCCAATTCTTTCAATAATTTCATACGGCCCAATGTATCTCGGACTCAGCTTTCCTTGCTTGCCAAACCTCAGAATTCCCCTCCAAGGAGATATTTTCAGGAAAACCTTATCACCTACTTCGTACTCCATCTCTCTTCGGTGTTGATCAACAAAATTTTTTTGTCGATCTTGTGCTGCCTTCAAACACTTCTTAACTACCTGTACCTTTTCCACTGTTTCCTGCACCAGTTCAGGACCTTCTAGTTGTCTTAGTCCTTCTATATCCCAACAAATCGGACTGCGACACCTTCTTCCATATAAAGCTTCATATGGAGCCATACCGATACTAGAGTGGAAACTGTTATTATATGCAAACTCCATTAGAGGTAGATGATCATCCCAGTTGCCCTTAAACTCCATTGTACAAGCTCTCATCATATCTTCTAGGGTTTGTATCGTTCTTTCTGATTGGCCATCTGTTTGAGGATGGAATGCGGTACTGTACTGAAATGTTGTGCCCAGTGCCCTTTGTAAACTTTCCCAAAAGCGTGACGTAAATCGGGGATCTCTGTCTGACACAATAAATGAATTTAGCCTTTAGCAATCTCACGTGCATTTTCAATTATATTAGGACTATAGTTGAGAAACTTATCAACTCATGAGATGCAATGTGAGAAAGTTGCAATAAATGGAATTAAATTGAAAAGGGCTCTTACGGAACAAAATGTGAAATTTTTTCCTTTAGTGTTACATTACTTTGTGTGCCGCCCAATTTAGTACATAGAGACACTACTTGTAAACCAATCTTAAAGTACCTTTAGTTTACCATAAATGATAAATATTAGTTATAGTTATTAAATAAACTAGGCAGAATCACACTATTGGGATATAAGTTTATCCAGAAACAGATAAGTTATATAAACAAGTTTTTGGAAAAAAATTATTATTCCAAAAGCTTCACTATTTCAACTTTGACCCATTCAGTCTGATTAGATATTATCACAAATATTATAGGTAACCCCTAGGACCCACCATTTGGTTAAATCTAACTTCATGA
>NC_026154.1:3953689-3955718 GCF_000512975.1 Sesamum indicum
TTTTTGAGCTCATGTAATTCCACTGGAGCCATTCTGTACGGCGCAATAGAAATTGGGGCAACTCCTGGAAGAGTTTCTATGGCAAAATCCACTTCCCTATGCGGTGGCAATCCTGGTAAGTCATCAGGAAATACTTCAGGGAAGTCTCTCACAACCGGGATTTCTTCCAACGTGGGATTAACCTTTTCGGTATCCACCACATGGGCTAGATATGCTTCACAACCCTCAAACATCAATCGTCTTGCCTCCATAGCTGATATTACACAAACTGGTACTACCTGACGATCCCCCACCAATATTACTTTTGATTCGCCAGAACATTCGATCATTACTTCCTTTTTATAACAGTCAACTATTGCTTTATGTTGCGCTAACCAATCCATCCCCAGAATCACATCAAACTCCTTCAAATCCAGCACTATAAGGTCTACAGGTAAATTTACATCTCCGATTCTCACTAAACTCCCTTTTCTAACACTGTTCACTATCACACCCCCTCCCACGGGCAAATAAACCATCAAATTATATCCCAACGGACTATTCTCTCCCGGTATTTTAAATGCAAATTCGGATGAAATATATGAATGTGTAGATCCAGGATCAATCAAAACATAAGCCGCAATGTCATATAACAATATCGTACCTGATATCACGTCATTCGATGCTGGGGCTTCCTCTCTAGTAATGTTATATATCCTTGCCTGGGTCTGTCCCTGAGTAACTTGTGCTCCAACCCCCCTCATACCGCTACTAATGGCGTGGCCACTATCTCTGCTACCTGCGCCTCTACCTCTGCCTCTGCCTCTCCCAGTTCCCCTGTCACTACTCCCAATACTGCTTGGCTCTGGGTCCCGCTAGCAACACTTTCAGTCACGCCTATAGTTTGACTGGAACAATTTCTGGCTATGTGTCCTCTACCTCCACAGCGATAGCAAGTCCTCGGTATATCCTCCCGTCGCCAACATGGCCCTGTGATGTTGTCTTCCACAAGTAGAACAACTCGGAGGAAAAACTGGTCCTCGACCATAACTCGGTCCAAATCCCCTTCCTGATCCAGTAGAAGGGGTAGCAAATGAACTGCGTTCGAATGAACCTCTGTTATAGCCCGTGGATCCCCCAAACCTCTGTCCACTACTTCCTCGAAAAATGGGACCACCACGTGTAAAACTCCCACTTCCCGCTGAGAATGAGCGACCGGTTCCCCTCTTGGTCAACCTACTCGATTCCCCTATTGCATATGTTGATTTCCTCTTCTCTTCCCCCTTCTTCTTATCCTCCATTACTGCTTCCTCCATCCGAACCGCCGATTCAACAAGAGTTTTAAAATTTGTAATTCTGACTGCAAGGCCTCTTCTGATCTCCGGTCGTAGCCCCTGTTCAAAACGATAACAACGATCCTCCTGCGTTGCAATTGCTTCTGGTGCATATTTGGCTAGTGCTGCAAAACGGAGTTCATATTCTGCCACTGTCTGATCATCCCCTTGCACTAAATTCAGAAACTCCATCCTCTTCTTGTCTCGGTACATCTTGGGTCTGTATTTGTCATCAAACTCTTTTTGAAACTCAGCCCAAGTTATTTCCCTTGGCTCATATCCCCTCTTTACAGACCTCCACCAAATCAAGGCGTTACCCACGAACAAAGAAACAACGTACTTAAGTCGATCCTCTGGAGTGCAATTTATTAAGTTCATCACATCTTCGACTTTTTCCCACCATCTCTCAGCAACCTCTGGGTCTAGCGTACCCTCAAATTCTGTGGCCCCCATCTTTCTGATTCTTTCATAATTACGATCAATGGTAGAAACTACTGGTGCTGGCACTGGAGTGGATGCGCGCGCCTGTGCAAGTAACTGCGCTTGTGCTTGTGCTTGGGCCTGAAAAGCCATTTGAAATATCTGTGCATACTCTGGTGGTAATCCAACCACTGGAACACCACCGGGAGGAATAGGAGCATCAACACCAACACCCTCTCGACCTACTTCCACCTCACCTGCACTTGCAGGTGCCACTGAGCCCTCTACGGACTCCG
>NC_026154.1:3958678-3977314 GCF_000512975.1 Sesamum indicum
GGGTACATATATAAGTCAAACCGGGTCGGGCAGAGTGGAGCGGGTCGGGTGCCGGGTTGGGGCCTCCAGGTGGTAATGGGCTTTGATGTGGGTGGGCTTCCGGATTTGGGCCACTTTTTCTAACATACCCCACCTTGGACCAAATACCCAATGGTATAGGTCAGGGGTTTTTGGATCTGGTTTTCTCATCATTGCCAATAAATACTCCAAAGTTGTACCTGCAATATAAACAACACTAAACAGTACAGAGGTATCAGTCAGGATTTAATAAGAGTATTTTTAAGCACTTACAGAATTTTTCGGTAGGCAAGCACTTTGTACCCATGTCTGCAGGATTTTCATCTGAGCTAATCTTTTCTAATTGTATCTTATTTTTTCCGACAATGTCACGAATGAAATGATACCTAACATCTATATGTTTCGTCCTATCATGAAAGACGGGGTTTTTACATAGCTGAATTGCTGATTGACTATCAGAGAAGATCACAGGTTTTTCCTTTAAGAAACCAATTTCGTTTACAAGCCCACTAAGCCATAGAGCTTCTTTAAAAGCCTCTGTTGTAGCAATGTACTCAGCTTCAGTTGTAGATAAAGCAACAATATGTTGAAGTTGGGATTTCCAACTAATGCATGAATTGCAAAATGTGAACATGTAGGATGTAGTGGATTTACGGCTGTCCCTATCATTAGCATAATTCGAATCTACATAACCAATGAGATGTGCATGCGCAGAATGTTTTGAAAATTTAATACCAATATTTTCAGAACCACGCAAATATCTAAGTAGCCATTTTAATGCTTCCCAATGAGGGGGGCCAGGATTTGACATATATCTACTCAAGCAACTGATGGCATAGGCAACATCAGGTCTAGTGCATACCATTAGAAACATAATAGAGCCAATCACATTAGAGTAGGGGATCTTACTCATTTTTTGCATATCATTTTCAGATTGTGGGCATTGACTTTTACTAAGTTGAAAATGTGCAGCCAAAGGAACAGCAGTGGGTTTCGAATTTTCCATAGAAAACTTTTTGAGGATAGACAAAAGATACGTTTTCTGGTTTAAGAGAATAGAAGAAGTTTTTCTGTCCCTAATAATGCTCATGCCGAGAATCTGTTTTGCATTTCCAAGGTCTTTCATTTCAAAGGTTTTGCATAGATCATTTTGAAGACAATGGATAAGATGTAAACTAGGACTTGCAATTAGCATGTCATCAACATATAGTACTAAGAAAATCGGAGTAGTAGTGCAAATATACAAATTACGTTTTCGTTCAGCTTTAAAAACGACTAAGGATCCTTTCATCACTTTCATTATGCCCTTGCCCCATCTACCTTCTAATCCCTCTTCCTCTAATGCAGCACATGATATCAAGTTATGACTTAAGTCAGGGACATACCTGACATTTTTCAAAATCATTTTATATGAGTCCATTCAAAGACATTTTTTCTAATTTGAAATATGAGCATGTTGGCTTTGTGTCCATGGCTAATGAGAAAAAATGCGAAATAAAAGGTCTGGGTGACATTTCGTTATGTTTTGAGGAAGGGTATAAAATGATTTTGAAAAATGTCAGGTATGTCCCTGACTTAAGTCATAACTTGATATCATGTGCTGCATTAGAAGAAGAGGGATTAGAAGGTAGGTGGGGAAAGGGCATAATGAACCCCAACCCGGCACCCGACCCGCTCCACTCTGCCCGACCCGGTTTGACTTATATATGTACCCTCTTATACTAAAACCCTAATCAGTTCTCTCTCTCTCTTCATTCGGTTCCGCCGCTTCCTCCTCCTCTCTCTCTCTAAACCGAGATGTCCGTTCGGTCTTCGTCTCCCGTCTGTTTCCGGCGGTTTCTAAGGGCCAACCTAATGGCTCTTAGGAAACCGCCGAAACCGCCTAACAAACTATATCTCCGGATGATTTCTAGCCTATATATACGGAGGTCTCATTTCCCCTAAATCTCTCGGCCGAAAAAGGAAATCTGTTTTCTACTCGTGTTCTTCGTGATATCTACTGTGAGAGTGTTCTGTGTGAAGTAAGAGTGTCCGATCTCTGTGTTCGGGTCTTGGTTGGGTGCCGAGTGTTGTGGAGCAACCGTGAGGGCTTGCCGTGTGTGGTTGGGTACGGTATTTGTGACCGTGTCCCTTTAAGATTGGATCTGGCTCTATCTCCTGAGCCACATCCAAACAGTTGATTCGTTGTTCTATTTCTTCTGTTTCTTTGTTATATTCTGTTCTGTAATATTTGTTATTCTTTTGGCCTGTAATATTGAGGAGTTTCGTACTCCGTTCATCTATAATAGTTGATAGGCTATTATTTTGAAAGAAATACCACTGGAGGGTTATTCCCTACAGAACATGAAGAGGAAACTTCGGATGCAATTGCGCGATGTACAGACAAATAGACGGAGACCTGGAAATTGGAGTAGGAAGAATTCCTGGTCTACGTCGTCAACGGGCATTAAACCACCCCCCCCCACACGAACGAGTTTCGTTGTAGATTTTTTGTATAGTGCCTCACTTGCCAATTAATTAAAGAGATGAAATTCAATTTAGTTATTAATTAATTATATCATTAGTATCATGATTACGAAAGCCCCTTACTGTTTTGAAAATTACAATACACCCTTTAAATTAATGATTGCCTAACAAATAACCCGTTCAGTTAAATAACTAACAAATTAAAATGCCCTTATACAAATTAAATTAAATTTTTTATTTATTATTTATTATTTTATGCGCATTTTGAGAATTCTAGCAGTGTTTTTGGCTGACACCATACTGAAAAACTTAATGAAATTAGATATTTTATTTTTTTGCTCATTTTTAGTGTTTTTTACATGAAATTTCATGCTTTTGATTCTCAAAACATTTACCTTTCCAGCATTTTATTCTTCTGTTATAACATGAAAAAAAAAATGTTTGCAAATTTTGAAAAATTAAAATACAATTAGAATAAATGGCTGTACAGGGATTTGATTTGAGTGTGTATTTATATTTCAACAATAGCAAGCTACCAGTGCCAAGCTTGCCAACATTTTACAGATTTCTTTTTTAAAATTTTTATAAAGAATTGCAACACATTTTATAAACTCTCAAATATCAATAAAAATCTTATAAGCTTACCGAAACACCTTGTAATTGCTAAACCGTATATTAATTTACTGAGTAAAGTACAACCACCTCTTTTGAAGTTTGGCATAATTACAAATACCTTCTCGTTGTTTGAAAAATTACAAGTACATAATATCTTTAAGTTAAGAGGATATTTATAATTTTTCAAACAATGAGAAAGTATTTTATATTATTTCAAACCTCAAAATTGATAGTTGTAATTTATCTTAATTATTTACTTATATCACTATATATTCATCCAAGTAATGTCCCTTTTCTTTTTCTTTTTTTAAAGAAAAAGAATATGTGACTAGATTGTCACATTGAACTAAGAGAAATATGCAAGGCTATGAATCCAACTGAGTTGAACATGTTAATTTTTGTGCTAGTTTGAATTATTATCAAACTTGAAAAATTGTATTTGAGTTGCATTTGATTAATAATCAAATCAAACTCGAATCTGTACGTTTTATTTAAATCTAATGCGAGCCGAGCTCAAGTAGTTCAATGGTGGCATGAGGTATAGTTTCCACATGCTTTCTGTTAATATCTATTAATTGTGCCGTGTGCATCCTGACGGTTTACCCTTCATTCCCTGCATGAATGCATCACAAGGTCCAGTAAATCAGTAGTGATGATTTCTTGTTTCTCCAGTTCAACAATTAGAGTCAGAAATCTTGGCTGTCAAAAGCATCCAGCTCTCCTATTAGATTGGCAAGAATTACACATTAGGTAGAGATTCTTACAGGCTCCCCAGTTTTACTCTTGGGAAGAAATCTTCTATATTCCGTTCCACCTTGCTAACTTCCAAACAGCATGACGATCCGAAAATTAAAGCACTGCCTTCGACCCGATATGTCAGATGTCGCGGAATGCAGATTTCTTGTATCTTTGTAAGCTAATTGATCTCACCCTATTCTACCACCAAGAAATGACTGCAAAGACGGATGAAGACGAAGTAGTGTTAATTTGGTCGTTTGGCCGAAGCCATATGATATTAAAAGGAAATGACGTGATAAAGGTTATTCGATGCTTCAGACTTGATTAAAAGAACAAAGATAGAAAAAATTGTTCAGCTTAATTGAAAAGAAGAGAAATAATAGAGAGAAACGATGATCAAATGAATTAAACAGAATGTACGATTACGCCATCCAAGCATCCAGTGTGTTGTCCAGTAGGGCATCCAGTATGTTGTCCAGTCCTACTGTATCAAAGTTGAGATCCGAAACTTAGTACCTTTGTTTTTGTTTGAGGACGTCCTGGTTCTTTAGTTGTTGTTGTACTCCCAAATCCAAACTTGGGTTTCTCTCTGACAGGTTCTAATATTTGAAAACTGCACATCAAGTTCTCGTCCAAACTCATTATCGCACCAGCATTCTCAAACTCTCCACAGTAATTTGGGGCCGAGAATATCGTTACCATTTGTCTATCAGCGAAAAACTCGTATCCATCTTCAACAACCTGAACAAATTCTCATGGTCAATCAATCTCTGAAATTCCATATCAATTGGTTAACAAGAAAAAAATAAAGTTCAGACCTGGTGCGCACGGCAAATCAGATCTAGATCATGCTTTAGAAGAAATTCAGACACCTTATCTGCACCAAATATATATGATATACCCCTATCATTCATTCCCCATCCTTGAACATCTTTACTGGGATCAGACCATAGTAAATCACATAGTAAACCATAGTCCGGGACATGAGTTGGACGCTGTAGATTTCTGATCTGATCTAAGCCAACCAGGTCAGGTGAGAGACCTCCATGAATGCACAACAACTTGTCATCAATTAGAGCTGCAACAGGTAGACAATCAAAACAATCGTTGAATATTTTCCATAGTCTCACATTAAACCTTTGTTTGCACTCATCATAAAAACCATATATGCGATTGATTGATATGCATTCGTGGCTGCCCCTTAGTAAGAAAAAGTTTTCAGGATACTTTATCTTATACGCAAGTAGAAGGCAGATTGTTTCTAGACTTTGCTTCCCTCGGTCGACATAATCCCCTAGGAATAGGTAATTAGATTCTGAGGGTGATCCACTATATTCGAAAAGTCTTAGAAGGTCATAATACTGACCATGAATATCACCTGCCAAGAATCGTACTTTCTACCATTAGAATTGTTGCACACAAATTGTTCACTAATCCAAACAAGCTGCACATCAGGCATGCGAGAGAGTAAACAGTTATCCGGAAGTTAATTGAAGTAGCAAGAGCAAAGGACATGGTAACATCAGAATAAGGTTTCCCTAAAATACAAAATCGTATCTGAGGATCCCATGTCTTGAAACCGAACATGTGGCCTCTATACACTTAGGAATACACAAGAACAGAATCATGTCTCTTTGTATGAAAATGTCCCACGTAATCAGAAATTTGGCAACAAATTGCAAGGACCTTATCATGAACTCCTGCCAAAAAACCATGCTTTCCAAATGGTGGTAGTTATAGATTCACACAAAAGGAGGATGTATTTCCTCATCTAGCAAGGAATCAAACACACCCAAAATGGTAACATGTCAAAACTAAGAATTCAAGCAGCTGCTCTACAGATTCACTTCTACATTAACTGTCAGATTCCAGAACCAACGTACTTCATACTCTTCACCTTTTCCATTGAAAAATCAATAACTTCAGTCTTCCCAACCTAAACCATTCAAGACTATAATTTCACATTTTCCACACCAATGCTAAATATTAGTAAGCAAAATTCTACTTTTGATCCCACTAAATAGGGTCATTCTCAGTTTTGATCTCGTGTTTTACGAGGTTGATACTTCTAGTCCCAAACTCTAAACTTTTAACACTATTGGTCTTATGTCGTTAAATGTTGATGGAAATTGTTAGTCCACAGTTGTTAATTTGACAAATAAATGTTCAAATTCTATTTTACTCCTCTATATTTTCATAAAAGGCTAGAAACACTCCCTACCCACCCCACCCATCATCCCCTGCAAACCCTTCGCCACACACCCATAATCGCCCCCTCCCACCGCGCCCCGCTGCCGACCCCCACTTTAGCTCGCAGGTCATCAAGAAGGTAGTGACAGTGATGTCATCCCAAGATTAGGGGGGCAACGTCAACATCGCCACCTTCTGTGAGGGATTACAGGGTGCAAGGGGAAGGAGTTGCGGTGGACAACGGGCCGCGGAGGGTTGGGGATGTTTGATTTTTAATGTGATGTTAATTTAATTATTTAATTTAAATTATAAAATATTAAAAATTTGATATACTTTTTTGGTATTTAACTATTTAAATAAATATATTTAGAAAATAATTATTCATTTCTTAACGGGGAGAAAAATACAAAAAACAATCTTAAAATAAAAGAAAAATAGAGGGTGATTTTATCAGATAAAAAAAGACAGTTTAATTAAAGTGAGTGTAAAAAGAGATTTTTTCTAAAAAGAAATACAACAGAATTTTGCGCTGACAGCTACAACTTTCTCCATACAAACACCCATCCCAATCAAAGTAGTACCACAGCAAGTCAGTCAGCCAGAAAAATGTAATAACCGAAATGGAACAAAAACACTCCAAGAAAATCAAAATCCAAAACACAAAATAAATTTGACCAGAAATCCAACAAATAGAAAGGAGAAGGATGCCAATTGCCAAAACCCAACTGAAATACAGTGAAAATGATCAAAACTTTACCACAGATCTTAATGGGTGCCTCCAGCTCAAGAAGATTAGGCTGTTGCAAAAAAATCTGTCTGGACTGCACACACAGCTGCCTGATCTCCGACTCCGAGAGCTTCACCTGCTTCCCCGGCCTGCTTTGAACCTCAAGCAAACGGTTTATTATATCATCAAGAGCCACTGAATCCATCTCCCATTCTTCTTTAATTCTTCGGTGCTTGTGCTGGCAATCAAGATTGACGAAAAGAAGCCGGAGAGAATATAGGTTAATTATATTTATATTTCGATATTTTGGTAAAAATTATAAATATTATTATTTTCCAAACCCTCTAACTCTAATTTTATTTTCCACTTCTATTTTCAAACACCGTAATCAAAAGTAAAAATTATTGCAAACACCATGGTAAAAAGGCGAGGAATTAAGGATCAAGAAAATTAAAGTCGAACCCGTAAAGCTGATCTCCGTGCTACTATCTGTTGATGAGGTGGTAGCATCGCCTTCCACTCACTGTGATCAACAAGCCACTCTTCATGGCTAAAACTAATATCTGAAGTAGAAGATCGGGAGCTGGATGCTATGCTGCTGAGATCCCCGGAATGGAACAACGCTAGCTCCCTGTCACCCTCCCGCCGCAGAACAGCACGCACCAGCCTCTCCCAGTTGTCGTAGTTCTTGCTCATCTCCACAGTCAAGATGAATCTTCACCGATCCTAACTCAGTTCTCTTCATAGAATCATGTTGCTGGGAAACTGACATTGAAAATGAAATTTCAGATGCAATTGCGCGATGTACAGACAGACAGACGGAGACTTGGAATAGGAAGAGTTCGTCGTCAACGGGCATTAACCCGCCCCGGAAGATGGATCTTTTGTAGCCTATATATGTGCCTCACTTGCCAATTAATTAAAGAGATGAATATTAGTTTAGTTATTAATTAATTGGGTTAAATGCAATTGCTTCCATATTATATGTGAAATGAACAAATACCTCATGTAAAAAAAAAATTAGCAACCAATAAGTCCTAATACAGTAGGTAAAGTTGAGGCCCTATAACCACTCCTGCGTATGATGTTGTCTCCTCCTGTGTAGTGGGAGTTGGTTTATTGCATAGTAGGAATTGTTGTTATTAAGCAGAATATAAATAGATAGGAAGGATAATTTTGTTATATTATATTTTACATGAATATTTTTGCCCATTTCTCATATCAAGTGGGTAAATTGCATATTTTCCTTAATTAATTATATAATGATATACACAATTATGAATTTCAGTGTTCGATTTGTTTTATTTTACCCGATTTTTTCTAATTAATTACATATTTCTTGAATTAATGAATATCACTTCAAATAAGTGGTTAACTTAATTATGCTAGAATCAGTAACTACTAAAATAAACTCAATTAATGTCTGTCAAGAAGTCAATAAACATACAAAATTATGTGAGTTTGATGGTATACATGAACCGCAGCACTAAAAGAATCAAAGTAATCCCTCCCCGTAAAGACAAAATATCTTTACATAACAATAACTCACGTGTGTTTTTTTTTTATTTTTTATTTGAGGGGGTTCACACTTGAACTGACCCAATCCAATAACCCGAAATTAGGAGCGTCCATCATTTTGTACTTGAAATTTGAAATCTACCACATAAACATATATAAGTAAAGACATTTATCCTTATAAATATCTAAATGTTATATTAGGCTATGCATACATAATTATTACTTTCGTCCGAACACACTTCACTTTACTTTCAATTTTATGAACTGGTTAGGTATCGAAAAAAATTTTTTTGGGCACCACCCAACAAGACTAACAATTTTTCTAGGTTCCCAAACACTTATGATTCAAACTACCCTCAGGATGACCTCGATATTCAACCCGAGTCAAGATCCTAATGCCCAGATTACTTAGGGTACCTTTATTATTCATATTAGTTATGAAATCACCTTTCATCATGCCTAATAATTTTTTTTACTTAAAAATGGGTCGGCACATTATTTACCTCAAAGGCCGGTACATCTTGCGATTATTAAGTTATTACAATATTGGTCATATGGGTGTTATTATTTAGTCAACATGGCCCATCATTTCGTCTCTTAAATATGTCCTCAACTTTACTTTTGTTATGTCAAATATGACAATTTACAATTAATTTTATATATTATTATTTTTGTTTGAGATATATATTTTTAATATTATTGTATATATATTAAATATTATTTTGAATGGAGATGAATGAGGTGGTGATGTGAAAAATGATATAATATAAATATATATATATATAATTTTGTCTTATGGAGTAATTTTATCAATTTCATAAATGATAATTAAAAAAATAAATACGATATAAAGTTATCACACAATAATCATTCAATACTTTACACAAGGTAAATAAGATAATGAATTATCATTTCATTAAATATCCCAACATTAATCATGAAATTATCTAACCCTCTTTGATCCCATCATAAAGAGTAAAGAAGCCCTTAAATGATAGCATCGCGATGAATTATTTGTAATTACTCTAAATCTTAAGGAAGCTCGTCGTAATTTATTCTTATTATATTATAAATACATGATTGATGTAATATCCTCTTACTAAGGAAAAAATATAAATTTTTCGAAAAATTTGTAGCTACTTAAACACTTCTTTCATTTTTCTTACAGAAAAGAGAAATGAGCGAAAAAAAATTCGCAGAAAAAAATTAGTAAATTACCTTCTATATTTTAAAAATAAAGCAAATTTCATGTACCGTAAACAAACAATTAATTAATTGGTAAGCGATTGAGACGACCAAAAAATTTCATGCCCCTTGTGCTTTTCTTGTCCTCAATAGGTCGAAACTCAATACCTTTATCGAGGAGGCCTTGCACTGTGTAGCGAGCCATCTTTAGTATCCCGGCCGCTACCTCTCCTTTGTCACCCTCATCAACATAGAGTTCTCCCAGTTCGATTTCCATCCACCCGTCGGCTCTATCGTCGCCTGCATGAGAAAATTGCGACCGCAGAAAGTGCTGAATGCAGTTTCTAGTCCTTGTGTGCTAATCCAAAAACAAGGCCATCTCAATCAATCAGTATAAATCATCAGAGGGAACCAAAATGTTTCTGTTAGAAATTTAATAAAATTAAAAGTTAAATTTGCAATTTTTTTTGTGAAGTTATGAGATCTCATCTGTTGAAGTCGAAAATAATGAGACAAGCTAAAAGAGAACGCTATGAAAGAGGGGAAATTTTAGGCCGGATTATGTTCGGTCAAATCTAAATCAATTATATAATAAATAAAATATATTTATCGTGTGATTAATATATAATTAAAAATTATGATTAATCACAGAGATTAAATGATTCTCGTTAAAAAAGACTTAATGGGCCATGTTAGAGGAAGTGGTCCATACAATAATTCCACATTCCCACTGCCAAAACATACAGGCATAATGAAGGCTGTGCATAGTTTAAATTTTGGATAATTACACTTCCCTTCTCTAAGTTTGGTGTAATTATGCATAAATCCCTAATAATTTAAGTGAGCAGGCTTTCAAAGACAAAAATAAGAATAAATTTCACTTTTCAAAGACAGATTCAATAATGAAAAAATCTCTGTCTTAAAATTATAAAATAAAGCTACAATATATTGATGGAATTTTGTACAGCTAGGCATCTTCAAAAAAAAATAAAATATGAAAATATTTCATCGTATCCGTCTTTGATTTGGTATTGAAACAAAGAATTTATGATGGGATATTTTTCATCTTAGATTCGCAAAATCTGAGACAGAATAAAAAATATTTTTTTTTGTTTCATCTTTATTTCTCTCTTTGTTTCATCTCATATATGGTTGTTTCATCTCATATATGAATCTTGAATTTTTTATTTTTTTTATAATATCCGTCTTAAAATAAAAAGCAAAGACGAAATACTTCTTTTACAATTGACTGAAACAAAATGAATCGGCATTGAGAATTGAGGTGTTACTGAGACGGAGAGGGGGCTCCCGCCAAATTTGCAATGAGCTTGCTACTCAGCAGCTGCCGCTGACAAATTTTGCAACACTCTTTTCGTCCAACATGTTGCCCGTCGCAAATTAATCGCGAATATTGTTGCTATTAGCTATTTTATTTTTAAGTATTTCCTTTATATTAGTCAGATAACTCTTTTGATTGAAGCCACGTAGATTTTTATTATTTTTATTTTTATCATGAATCGTACAATGAACAAGTTGACAATTTAATGACCAATGAGCATAACAAACAAATAGAAGCATAAGGTATGAATTACATAGAAGGGAAATTCACCGCAGACTAGGTTCAGTCAAACCTAAACTAATTATATGGCAAGTATGATGCATTTATCGTGTGATTGGTGTAAATTGTGATATACTTGTCGTGTAACTGGTATACAGTTTAGAAAAGTAACGAATCACATAACAAGTCTGATACACTTATTTTGTAATTAATTTGATTCAACTAAACTCGATTCGAGTAAGAAGTTTTGAAATCCTAAAGTATGAAAAATGCCCTTAGACCTTGTCCAGGATCGGTCGAAACTCAATGCCTTCAACGATGAGGCCGTCCATTTTGTCGCGAGCCAACTCTACTATCCTCACCTCAACCTCTCCTTTGCCACCCTCATCGATGTAGAAACATCCCAATTGTATTTCCATCCACTCGTCAGCTCTACAGGAGGTCGGCCGTTCAAAGCTCACTATCCGATGTTCTCGCCTTTTGGAGTGATTAGAATCTGATGGATCCCCACGGACAAGTCTGATTGTGGTATATGCGAAATGCAATTTTGTGTCATTATTGTGAGCTAATTCAAACACTAGATATGCTGCGTAGGGAGTGTTTGGGGAAAGCATTTGGGTTTTGATCCTGCCTCGGATATCAAACTTCACTGTCCGACGTGAATGTGTTGGTAGAGCACTCACCTCTGAGAACCTACGCATATATATAATAGGAAGAATATTGATTAAGAGATGCAAAAAGAATGCAGTATAGGATGTTATCATTTGTCATCATTACAAATATTACTTGTTTGTTTGAAAAATTATAAATACCTCCCTAGAATCAACAATAGTCTAACACATACTTCCCTAGAATGAGCTGTCACGAAGGATTTTTGTTAGACGGTCGTTAATTTTAGAGAGTTATTTGTAACTTTTCAAGCTACAAAGGACTAGTTGTAATTTATCCTTAAAAACCAATTTATTGGTTATAGTAATAAGAAAATATTCACTATGTATATGTAATAATATTGTAAATAAATTATATCGCTACGAGTTTTCAAAATTAAAAAAAAAATGTAAAATTTAATTAATGGATATCACAATATTCGCAACAATATGATACTATCTGATAATAACTTGATATGATCGATAATATTATTATATTGACCATATACTCCAATATTATCAGCAATACGTATATATACACTCAAAAAATAATAAGCATAATCTGATATTTTGGGAGCAACAGTATGGTTGACATATTGTGTGTGAGTGTGTGCGCGCGCATGTTGGTGGGGAGGGGGGCGTAAAATTCCTTTTCGTCCCTGATTTTTCAGATTAATTTCAAAATCATCCATGTCTTTACTATTAATTTCAAACTAGTCCCTTCAATGATTTTTCAGCATTAATTTTCGACCAAATTATATGATTTTCCTGAATTAACCTTTATAAAGTTTTAGCTTAATCAAATTATTTGGTCTCTCACATTTAATTTTTTAGTGCAATTTACTCCTTTTCACATTATATAAAGAAAACTTAATATTTTTGTCAGAGTAGTTTTGCATAGAAGAATTTAATACTTTGCAAGGAAAAAAAGTATTTATCAAAAATTAATATTTTTGTCAAAATATTTTTAGATTTAAGGTAAAAAAAAATACTTTTGCATGGGGAAAGAAGAAATTATACATATATATATATAGTTTACTGCTAAGAATTAAATAAATATATATTTCTTATACTAAATAAATTAAATTCAACTTATATAGTTAAATAAGCATACAATTTTCATTTGCCTTTAATAAATTTCCAATATTTTTTTTTGAACTTGAGGACTTATGCATTAGTGAAACAAAAACATACCTAATAATTTAAATGATTTATTAACTTAAAATTTAATAAGCACATATATTTACGACATAAATATTAATTTTTACATGTAGATTTGTGTCAAGGGATTAAATTATAACTGAAAATAAAATGTGAGGGACCATAATGATTTACGGTAAAACTTTTAGAACGGTAATTCAGGAAAATCACATTATGTCCAAAAATTAACGCCGAAAAATCATTGAAAGGACTGATTTGAAAAAATATAAATAATGTTGAGTTAATAAGTTTGGAAAGACAGTGAATTTTACCCTCTGTGTGTGTGTGTGTACGGAATAATTACCTTGAGCTGGGGTGAGATATCATGTCCCAACGTTCGGACGAGAATACAAGCCTTGCAGCTCCAAGCGTGAAACAGTTCTTTCCACTACTTGGGTCCAGAAAGTAGCTCTGTCAACATGGGATCAAACCCGCAAATTGGATTTTTATTGCATCTTCTATTCTATTTATATAAAAATTACGTCATTAATTCTATCTAAGAAAAGATTTTATAGACGTTGCTGATCGTACCAGGGAAGCTGATCGCCATGCCACTTCCTGCTTATCGGGCGGTAGCATCGTCTTCCACTCGCTGTGATCAAGCGTTAAACCTGAATAATCCATAGGTAACTGCCGTCCCAGTCCATCAGCAATTGACTGTTCATGGCTAAAACTAACATCCCAAGTAGAGGACGGGGAGATGATTGTGCTGCTGAGATCCCTGGAATGACTCGACGCAGTTTCCCTGTCTGGATCGTCGCCGCGCAGGACGGCATGCACCAATCTCTCCCAGTTGTCGTAGTTCTTGGCCATGTTGGTGTGTCAAGATGAATCTTCAACAGTTATCGAGTTCTCTTCTCTTCAAGTGTTAGGACATGAAGATGAAACCTTAGATGCAGTTAGGTTTGTGGACGAGGAAAGCAAAGCAAGACAGGTCTTCGTCAACAGAATTACTCAAACCACAAGGACCATACGAAATTATAGGTGGCTTTATCTCAAATATTTGGCAGTTTACTGTTTGATGTTTGGGCGTTGATTGGGGTTGCTGCGCTGAATGAATGGGCGTCCATCTCTTTGACTTGGGCTTGGACTGTGTTCAGATCTTGGGCTCGCAAAATATACGATGTTAACATTACTAATTTACGACTAATTAATATTTGTTTTGAACTTATCGCTGACAAAAATATTTATCATGATTCTTGACTACAATCGAGGTATCATACTTTTAATTATGTTTAATGTTTAATTGTAACTAATGCTTTGATATCACTAATAGAAACAATGGTAAATTGTCATGAGCAGCCGTGATTAATTAGTATATATACCACAATGTTTTACTTTGTACCATAATAATTAATTATAATAAAAAAAATATATCATATTTTCATATATAAATCTGAAAAAAATATCGTACAGGGAAACTAATAATAACATGCATTAAATACCAATCATATAAACATAATTATAAGGTCAACAAAAATATAAAAATATGTGATGTTCTTGTAATATATGTATGATGATGATGATGATGATGGTAGTTTAAGTATGGGCGGTTGGGATTTTGTGAGTTGTCCCAAGTTGACTTCAATCATTAAAGTTCACAATCATGTTATTATGTATAATGTGGGGTAGGGTACAATTAGTTGTTTCATATATATATATTTCAAAGGTTGTCCAAATGCCCTTTGGAATTAGTGACTCTGACTTCACTACACCCAACTCTTTCTTATGTTTAGGAGTGATTCGATTTTATAAAATAATTTTATTAAATTATTGTTTTTAAAATCAAAATCGAATGTATGATTTTACGCGATTGAGGTGTGGTTTTTACGTAAGGATGTTGATTTTTATCGAATACCAGATCAAAGTATTTCGATTTTGTTCGATAAAAATCTAACTTATTTTGATTTGGTTGAATTTTATGTTGAATTAATTGAAAATTAAACTAAATATAATTTTAATTTGTTGGTTATGAACTATTTATTAATCAATAATTATAATCAATTAGGTATGTATTAACCATAGAATTATTATTTTTGTTATATATACAGATCTTAAGATTTTGATACTTATATATTTTTTTTAAAGTTCGATATTCGTTTTGGTTCAAGTAACTAGCACAAAAAATCAAAATCGAACGGAATACCAATTTTTTTTAAAAATAAAAAAAATCAAATATCTTGTTGGGTGTTGGGTAAAAGTTGAACTTTCAATTTGGTCCGTTAACTAAAATTGCACACCCCAAGATCGCTTTTGCGGTATCAACACTTACAACAAAAAATAAAATATTGAGACAAACAAAAAGCAAAAATGCATATAGCTAAGACTCTTTAAATTGACAAAAAGTAACAAATTATCTAAATAGTTAAAGTCAAATATATGATAACTTAAGAACATAAACAGCTGGAAGTCTTTAAGTGGTGAAGAGTAACAAGTTTTTGAAATAATTGAAGTCAGATACACAATAATCAAGACATAATGCAATTAAAAGTATTTTTTAAATAATTAAAAACCATTTTGAAGGCTAATTTCCAACTAAATAACAAATATTCGATATACAAAAATGAATTTGTAAGATAAATAGAAAATTTAATATTAGCAAAATCAAAGTAGTAAAAAATCACAGGAAAAAATATTTAATCATTTATATAGATTCAAATTTAAGGAAAATTCATTTTAAATTATAATCTTATAAATCAAAACTTAGAGTTCATGGGTTCGAATCCCACTATGTGCGTGGAATGTTGTCTGCTGTAATTAGTAGGTGTTGTTTTGTTGAGTAGGATATGATTATTGTAATAGTCTCTGTTAGATATTGATGTTGACAGAAATAATTGTAATTGTAAGCAATTTATTTAAATTAATAACATTTTCATCGCTCTTACTTCAAACTAATTGATTATGCAATCTCAACATTTCTCTCTTGTTTTAGGTTTAGTGTACAAATAATTGCATTCATATTCTTTACATAATAAAAATTTTATAAGTAAATAAACAATCATACTTAGAAAATTAAATATTTAAAATAAAACTATATATACCTTATCTACATCCTAATTTTGACAAATCTATAATTTTCATCAGGATTATGTTGCGTTCAAGGTATTGTTATATATTTATAACAATAATTATTTAATTTTTTTTTTTTGGGGGGTGGTGATAAATTTAATATATTTCCAAGTATATTTAAAACAAGGTTATAGCATTGAACTTAAATTAATCTGACATATTGGAAAATATTCTAAGTTATCTTTTCTTAAAGTTTGTGTAATTTCTGGGAGAAGGCATCACAGAAATCTCATATGTAAGAAGCTGAATTATAAAATGTTGTAAGACCAACTTAATTTTTTTTAGTTCAAATCATATTATTAAAAGAAATTTAATATTTGATCATAAATACATAATCATCAGCTACGGGCACGTAATAATTATAGATCGTGATTTTTGCAAGTGTGTCTAAAATATTTATTGTAACTAAAAGTCGTGAATATTTGCTATGCCATGACAAAAATAATTTCAATGGTGGACGATCTAAGTTTTTGCATCAGTTTTTATTTAGCAATGATTAATAATAATTATTTATCACGATTTTAATAGATAGCCAATAGTAATTAAATTTTCTAGTTAAGATCATATTATATATTTTTTGAATTAATGTATTATTAAAAAAATTTAATATTTAATCATGACTAATCATTATGGTTAAAAATGAAATAGTTGTAGTAAATAGTCATTCACCACAATCATGCAAGAGCTGTTGATCGTGAGTTTTGCAAGTATGCAATAGTAAATTTTATATACATGAGAAAATGATAATATGGTAGAATTAATTAACAAAATTATATTTTTATATTGAATTGTGGTATCGAATTAATATATTTTTAATAAAAGTACGTATAAAAACGAATATATTCCAACTTTAATTACTGTTCATCACGCCCCAATTATGGGTCGATTTGAGGACCCACTTCATCTTTATTAGGGAAGACGTGGGATTTAGAAACAAATTATATTTAGAGGCGTTCTTTCCATAAAATCGAATCATAACATATTGAAATTTTGATAAATTAAATATTTGATATGGTAAAAATGCTATACCAAGTATCAAACTGAATTAATCAGTTTAATTAATAATTATCCAACTTTTTTTTCGAATTTTCAAATTCAATAGTTCGCAAAATTGGATTTTTTATTAAAAACAAAAAATTATTAAATATTAAATATTAAAAATAATAATTATACTTTCTATTTATTTATTTTACTAAGTAAAGTAATGAAAATAATATAGAAATAATTAATAGATATTATATTATATAAATAATATTTTTTTCGATATGATTTGATAAATTAAAATTAACAATAATATGAAAATAAATACTGATTTTTTATGAAAATGAAAATAAAATATCAAATTGAAAATTTTGATTTAATTCTTCGATATTGGATAGATTTATCAAACTCAACATATTAATATTTTTTTTATTTAATAATATTAATCGTTGTAGTATGCGATCTCCATAAATATATAAAAAAAATATATAAAAAAATTATGGTGTGAAATAAAAAGAAAAAAATAAATTTGTGAAAATAAATAATCATGGTGAGAGGGGAGTCAGGAAGAGAAAAAAAATAAATTATAATTACAAATTTGTAAATGAAAAAGAAATGTGGAGTAATCGATTGAGAGAAAAAAATTATAATTGTGAGAATATTAAAAAATAGAGTAAAATATATAAATTAATATATTATATTAAAAAAAAAGAAAAGAAAAATAATTTATTAGTTTTGTAAATTTTGAAAAGTTGAACAAGTTATCTTATCGGTTGAATAACTTTTAACTTCAAAATTAATCGTCGTTTGTGGATGTGGAGAACTTTTATTTTTACATTAGTATAGACATAGAATATAGAGATAATTACACATCTCTCCCCTGAAGTTTGCTGTAATTACACGTAGACCTCTTTATATCTAACAGGTTTGCTTCTGTCTAACAAATTAGTTCATTCATTTGCTAAAATTCACCAAATTTGCTAATATTAACAAAAAAATTGAAAAAAAATCTATTTTTACCCCAAATTGATTTATTATTGACTTATTGCAGTTCAAATAAATCATTTTATGAACAAATTACCTTCATATGTATTCACACATTATTGAATATGAGGAGGTATATTTTCACTGTTATAAGAATAACTTAGTTCGAAAAAATTATTTGACCTACAATAAATCAATTGAAGTATATATCAATTTTCACTTAATTTTTCTGTTATTATCTACAAATTTGGTAAATTTTAATTAATAAGAATTAATTTATTAAATGAAAGCAAACTTCATGAATATTAAATATAATTTTTCAAATCACATAAAGTTTAAGTAAATCTCAGGAAAAAAGAGTCTAATTATCCCTAAAATATAATATTGGTAATATTACTTTAAAGAATTAGAAAAAAAGAAAAGAAAGAAGTCGGGTAGAAGCTGGCGAGTATTATACCGTATGCGTCCATAATCCATGCGAGTAGCAGTACTTCTCTCCTTCATCAAAAAAGAGTCCATAGAAAATATCAAAAATGGCAATGACAGCCCATCCTACATGTTATTGTTTCTTACCCTCTCTCTCTCTCTCACACACACACAGTGCAGCCATAGAGAGACAAAGACAGATACAGGCTAAAATACCAGACAAAGACAGTACACAACAAGACATCGCTGTCTTGTTTCCTTCACCCAAGGCCCCCCCCCCCCCCCCCCCCCCCCCCCCCCCCCCCCCCCACCCA
>NC_026154.1:3977378-3983339 GCF_000512975.1 Sesamum indicum
CCCCCCCCCGCACCCCCCCCCCCCCCCCAACCCTTTTAGCTTAAAAAACAAACAAACCATTCTTCCGAAACCACACAAACCAAAACTGGATTTTCTTTGCCTACCCGTTTCGGCTTCCGGGTTCTTTCAAGAATCTTCTAGCTGACGGGTTTTCTTGAATGAATTGAGGCTGTGAGTGGGAAAACGAGGAGAAAAAGGAATGTATTCTGCTTTGCCAATACACAGCTTGGCTATAGACGCTACTGGAGGGGAGTACCATGGGTCCTTGGACGGCACCAACTTGCCGGGGGATGCCTGTCTTGTGCTCACCACCGATCCCAAGCCCCGTCTCCGGTGGACGGCGGAACTCCATGAGAGATTTGTTGATGCCGTCACACAACTCGGTGGCCCTGACAGTGAGTCCCCTATACATATATATATGTCCTTTGTGTGTGTGCGTGCGAGTATGTATGTTTATGAATATATGTAGGGGAATGACCCTGATGGTTGGTTCCCATTTCCAGCTGTTTGTGGTTGAGGGATGGTACTAATGTCTTCCAATTATGGTGGCCCTGAGTTGGTTCCCCCTTTCCCTTTTGACTGTCTATGTGTATGTTTTGTGTTCTATTGAGAAGGTAGAGGGGTAGGGGGAAGGAAGCCGAAGGGGAAGGTCTGGAGGTGGAATGTTTCATGTTCTTCAGTTATTGGTAAACAATTTGTTGGTATTTGACGCAATTACGGCGAATTATTTGGATTCCCGGTGTCGTCGTTGGACGAAATAAAAAAATTAAATCAAGAATGTGCTTATTTTGGAGGGAGGGGGCAGCTTGTAGTGCTTGTTCCAGGTCTTGTCTGTTGATATAAACATGTCCGTTTATACGGAGTTGCAAATATATACATGTGTCGATTCATGTTGAATGTGCTGGTTATCTTTAAAGAACTTCGGTTGGAAGAGAAGTTGAGCAATCTAAAGTAGCTCTGGCAAGAAGCTGGTGTAAAATGTGAGATAGTAAGTGAAGATGAAGTGCGAAATGTTGGGATTTCTTGGTGTTAATGAAAAACAGAATATATTTGATCCCATGTTCCCTTGCTATCAATATTGCAGTTGCTGTAAGTTTTGCAAATTGTCTGTGTTGTTTTGGACCTAGAGGGGAAGAAACTGTTCTCCTCTTTGTAGAGTTCAATATTTTTCAGATATGAAGTTTCAGTTTGCTAGAGGGTGATGCTTAAGGGGTCTTATAATTCCTCATTTGTGTGTTCTCCAATGATAATTTGACTTTCCCGATAAACACGTTTCAGCAGGCAACTGCTACGATTTTCCTTGTCTCATCAATAAGTGCATAGGAGAAATGCATAAACAACAACTGGGTTTTTCTCATTTATGTTAGTTGAGTTCTCTTGGTAGTTGGTATTTTGGTAGATTCGTGTTTTCCCTATATCGTAATTTACAAATTTCTGATTTCCCACTCGAATTTGGAATCAAAATCACCAATTCTCCTACTTTGGATCATTCATTTGTTTTCGTTTCGTGGAGATAGGTGAGTATTTGAAAATTACTTCAAAAACTTGATGAAGGCCTTCCTTTGGTTCAAGGTTCTTGTATTCACACTCCTAGTTAATCACTGTCATACTGCCTTGTGACAGGCTATGGTTAAAATTTTGCCTATTCATTGTGTTCTGAATGTATAAGTTTTTCTTGTTGAGTTGGACGCATAATATATTGATAACCTTAACAATTATGCTCAGAGGAACGGCTTAGGCTGAAATACTCAGAAAGTGTGACCCTTGTAGTAAAATATTAAGGAGAAAACTTGTGACATGAACTTAACCTGATCAAACCAGAGCTGTCCACTTAGCTTCAAAGCATAATGGTTCATGATAAAACACTGCAGATCTTTGTGGTGCATCTAATAAGGAAGTTCACGAGTTACTATCTTTTGTATTCCACCAAGTATTATATCGAAGTACTTAGTTTTTTTCATACTTCCATTGGAAGACAATGTTTTCTTGGAACACTGACCGGTCTACTTTGAAAGAGATATAAACACATAAAAAATATCTTATATGTCCATTTACCTGATCCTGCATTGATGGGCGTTAAGAATCTTTTCAGGAACAAGATCCTGAGCATCAAGAGCAATTACGTTACACAATATTTTGACTCACTTCTTTTGATCATTTAGTTGGATTTGCAAGCTAATACATTCCTTGTATGGCAGAAGCGACGCCAAAAACAATCATGAGAACAATGGGAGTTAAAGGCTTGACTTTGTACCATTTAAAGTCTCATCTGCAGGTACGTTGTTAACATAATATCTTCCCCCCCTATTTTCAGGGAATTTTACCTTGATATTTGCGATTAATTTTCTATCCAAGACATGGAATGATTTACTATAAGCACGGGCTGCTCATTAACTTTATATTGCAGAAATACCGCCTGGGAAAGCAAGCAAACAAGGAGTTAACTGACAACTCAAAAGACGGTACTCACTGAAGCTATCTTGCTTTACACAATCTTAGCCTTTTCGGCATTGCATATTATATACCGACAGTGGTTCTTTGCCAATTTTCATATTTTCAATTGTAGAAGAAGTGAAAACATGAAGTCAAATTCTGATAAAAGAGTTGTTCATAGGAAACTATAGTTATTTCTCTGTACCATATGGATAAAATGATAGCTTCTTGCTATTTGGCTAGGAACTAATTGATTGATTTGGTTAATATGGTTGCAGCATCTTGTGCGGCCGAGAGTCAGGATACAGGTTCATCTACGTCAGCTTCGTCAAGAATGATGGCACAAGATATAAACGAGTACTTTACACCTCTAAGGATTTTCCTTGACCAAATACTTGTTCTTCCTATATAAATATAATTATATTTTCACATTCCTACAGCGGTTACCAGGTGACTGAGGCTTTGCGCGTGCAGATGGAAGTTCAGCGACGGCTGCATGAGCAGCTTGAGGTTTGAATTTGATTCTATCTCTTAGAGCTGTTGTGAAATCTCATAACCCAGTTGTCATAAAAAAGTGAATCTTCTCAGCAGGTTCAACGCCGTCTTCAGATCCGAATTGAAGCACAAGGCAAGTACCTACAGTCAATCCTTGAGAAAGCTTGCAAAGCACTTGATGATCAGGCAGTGGCCTCTGCCGGGCTAGAGACGACTAGGGAAGAGCTCTCGGAACTAGCAATCAAGGTTGCGAACGACTGTCATGGAATGTTGCCAGTCCCTCCTGCAACCCATGTTACCTCAGATATGGATAAAAGAAACGCTCCAATAATTCCTGCTCGGCTAGGCGACTGTTCCACGGACAGCGGGTTGATCTCAAATGGAAGCCCAATATCTTCATCGGCAGCGGAGTCACAGGCTGCTGCACTCAAGAAAAGGCCACGCCCATTGTTCAGCACCGGAGACTCAGTGCCTCTTGACAGCAATATGAGAGCAGTGGAGTGGATGCTATGATGTCAAGTATTGGAGAAGCAACGGTGGTGGATATGTCGATTTCGAGAACAAAGCCAGTTCTCTTTTCTTTACCGTTTCTGCTGTGCGAACTATCGATGGTTTTGTACATTCTTCCAAGAAGATCATAGAAAGCTTAATTCCACTAAATTTCACCCTCCTCTGTATTTATCGGGACGATTTTTAAATATTTATGTAAGTGCAATTTTTTTCGACATCTCATTACACATTTTATGCTCATTTTTTAAGTGAACAGTATAAAATAACTGCAACATCTCTCTGTGGCTTGTGACATTTACATGCAGATTGGAAAGTTTGAATGAGTTTGAAACCAAACAAGCTCCAAAGCAGCAAAATGGATTAGATTTTGCTCCATTGCAGAAATTTCTGAAAGAAGGTCAGAAATGATGCTACATAACTTCAGTGGAGATGTAACATTTCTTGCCAACCTATCTATTACAAATAGTATATGAACATTTAACAACGTTGTTAAGTAGAACGTTGAAGCATGTTTGATTGAACTTATAAACACTTTAAACACTTCAAAATTAACACACACACAAAGAGAAAATTCGGAAAAGAGAATGAAAGTTTTGATTAAACACGCAAAAACGTGACTGGGGCCACCATCTGAATTTTGAATTTATGCCAGTAACACTTTTTCTACTTTGTGTTCTGTGTGTAAAGGGTGGAGTGAATGGCTTTCTTGTAGTCAAAACCCACAATCCCATTTCCACTATACGGAAAGAAGAAAGAAAAAGTTCTCATTCTGAGCCATCACAGTTTTTCTACATTTTCTTGCACCCCATTTCCGCTTTCACTTTTCTTTAAAGAAGGAAGTTAGGATTAGTACATACTGGAAAGTTAGAATGAGCTTCTGTACTTTATTGGGTCTTTCACTGTCAAAGCCATGAAAGATTCAAAAGGCAAGTCTTCTTTTTTTGTCATGATCTGATTATATTGTTTGCATTACTGTCCTTTAGTATTACTGTGGGCAAGAATCTTTTATGTGTATTTTGAAGGTCAAGAATGCATTAGTTGGCTGATTTACAGTGGAAGTCTTATACTGTTTACGAGATGTTTGTTGATATGCATGAATGTGAGTGTCTGTGTTAAGTTCTTGTAGCTTCCAGAAATGTGTATGTAGTTGGGGGTTTGGTGGGTGGGTGTGTTATGGCCGTTTATGGCATTTTGATATAAATAGTTTGATAGAAATTGATTACCAGTTTTCATATCAAGAATTCTATTAGCTCTAAGGAAATATTGGTATTAGGATGTACATTATTCCTACTGCTTTTAGTTATACAGGGGATGTTGAGACGTCACGTCAAAAGATAATGTACCAAACATTTCAATCTTTTTTGTTAGTTATGTCAAAGGTATTTGAAGATTGAATCAGAGCAGCACCAAAAGATTGGAAAAAAGTGTGAATAATTAGGAAGGATGAACAGTTTATTTATTATTGTTTTGGAAATCTTAGAAGATTTGAGATGAAGTCCATTACAATAGAAGGTAACTTCTTTCCATTTATGTAAGAGCACGAGGTTGTGAATGGCATGAGTTCTTGTTACCTCTATTAAGATGATTTTTCTGTATCATGTTTGCTGCTATGTTTGAGATCAAGTTACGTCTTGTTAGCTTAAATATGGCCGAAGATATTCATCTGTTATGCGCACATCCCATTTGTGGTTTATTCTCCGAGCTGCTTTATTTTCTTTGCTGCCAAATATCAATATTTCAGTGCATGTGTATGCTGAAGGCAAAATATGAGGAGATGTTGATGCAAATAATCCCTGCAAAGATGGTTGGCCCTATAACTCAAGAGTTACTGTTAATGGTTGTTGACACAAGTTCCTTCTGGCTTTTTAGCTCACCTCAGTCATCCTCAGTGCTGAAGTCATTTTAAAGTACAACAAATACTTCTGCAACAATTAAGAGAAGTGCTTCAAGACTAGCAATTTCAGATCAACTGATAGCGGAATATATAAGAAATTTCCTTAGTTCAGAGGACTGATGGAGATTAGAGGTGTTTATGAACATTAAACTGAATCCCAATACTGGAAGGACTATATTTTTCGTTTTGGCCACAAGAAAAATTCTGATGAAGCTTTCTGATATCAATTCTCTATCCTTCTTAATACAGATGAAGGTTTATATGGTATAATTGATATTGAAGAAATCAAGAAATGCTTTTAAATGTGATAATTTTATGTTAGAGTGCCGGAGACTTGATGATATTTTCTATTATTTTGACATGAATGAAAATGAAGGAGTAAAGGAATGCAATTCATTGAGTTCACAGTTCTATTTCTCATTTGTATCCTCATAGATTCTTCTACGTCATCTATCACATCATACGGATTCCTACCTTCTAATCTTCATTTTAGGAACTTTTGCCTTCAAACTGTATACTATGGCTCCTACACTGTTTGTTTTGCAGATACTGACTATGTGGTCGCAACAGATCGAAGCCATTCAATAGCTGAAGTTCTTCTATTTGTCAATAAAAATGGCATTTGGAAA
>NC_026154.1:3983373-4010495 GCF_000512975.1 Sesamum indicum
AGGCTTTTGCTAGGAGAAATCCCTTGCACATGATGAGGGTGCAATTTAGTTATCGACTCTTATGTTGAAATTTAGACATCTAATGATTTCCCTGCTAGAATTCCACAGAAGTTGGATTCTAATTCAATTTTCTTAACGGACTTATCTTCCCTGCTATAGCACTAGATCTATAGTATTAACCTTTATGTTAGCCCATCCAATACTGGCTTTCTCACATCTTCAACTATGCAGAAGAAACAGGCTTGGACAAAAATGGAAAAGCACGAGTTGGGTTGGGATTGAGCCTAATGATGGCGGTCCAGCTTAATAGATTTATATGTAAGTGAAGAACAAGAGAGAAGCTGGGAAACAATTTGAAATGAGGTTAGACTGCTATCTGATATATCTATTCTGAAGTGTACATGAGCACTGTTTTGAGCAATTGGTTGTTTCTTCTGTAGTTAATTTTCACTCCTCTGCACCATTTCTCAATGAATTTGATGGAAACAACTCTGTGCCCAAATCTGCTTGCATTATGTACAAATCATTTCACACATGGCTTGTTTACTCACTAACGTCTGTCAGCAATACAAGTTTATCTTCTAAGAACTTCAAAAATCACTTCAACTACAAAGACCAAGAACAACATAAGTTTTAGTTTGCAAAACCTCATACATAAATATACAATCTACATATATCACTGTATTCCAAGCGCTTGAATTCGTCTAATGAGACTCAAAGCCGACGCATTTCTCTGTCTCCATTCTTCTCGTTTCTCCTTCTTTTGCCTGGCCTCCACAAACCATTGATCATTACCATCCAGTATGCTTACTATCTGCCTCATGCTTGGTCTTAACTCAGGATTTGACCTTGTGCATGCGATTCCCAATTTTATTAGCCTCACAAGTTCTCCATCATCATATCGTCCAGCCAACCTCCAATCCACCAATTCTTGATATGGCCTTTTCCTCGCCTCGAATTCACGTACACTTTTTACTAACAGCACATCCTTGTGCCGAAAGTCGACTGCCATCCGCCCAGTGACCACCTCAAGCAGCACTACCCCAAAGCTATAAACATCAGCCATCGTAGTTGCTTCCCCAGAGTCGACATATTCTGGTGACATGTAACCAAAAATCCCTCGAACAGATTTTTTCTTATCAACAACTATGTGATGACCGTGCTCGTTTCTTGTTAGGAACTCTGCAAGAGCGAAAGAACCGAGCCTCGGGTTCATGTCTGGATCTAGTATAACTGCAGAAGATGTGATACTTCTGTGAATCACTTGCTCATCCCATTCCTCATGGAGATAGCAAATGGCAGAAGCAAGTGATTTGATTATGTTGTATCTGTGGTGCCAGTGTAACTCTGATTGCCAGTTTTTATGTTCATGATGGAAGAGAATGTGGCTGAGAAGGCGATTTGCCGAGTAATCATAAACAACGAGCATCTCCCCCTGTTCAGTGCACCATCCACGGAGTTGTACCAGGTTACGATGGCGGAGCCTTCCCAAGTTTTGAAATTCATTTGCGAATCTCATCCGCAACGCAGGGCAAGTCTTCATGCCCAGCCGTTTCACTATAACATGGTAACGGTTCTCAAGAAAGCCATGGTAGGCAGTTCCAAAGTCGACCTCTGCCACCCTATGTGAGTCAGAGAAATTATTCGTGGCAGAAATGATCTCCTCATAGGTTATGACTCTTGGAGTTTCAACAACAGGGAAAGTCTTTTTGGGCTGACATCTATTACTTGATGGGACGATACTGCTTGTGTCAGACTCGGCACTAACATAAATGGTTTCTGCATTAGCTGAGACAAAGTCCGATGAATGGAATGCAGTTGTACTACCACTGGTTGTTCTAGATGATTTTGTGGCTGCCGTATTGCTCGTGCTGGTGTTGGTTGAGGATGATAGGGAGATGTAAAGAGGGTGGGATTGAAATGATGGAAGATCAGGTAATTTACCATATATGTTGCC
Organism: Sesamum indicum; assembly: GCF_000512975.1. NCBI lineage: Eukaryota > Viridiplantae > Streptophyta > Magnoliopsida > Lamiales > Pedaliaceae > Sesamum > Sesamum indicum. The sequence goes on from NC_026154.1 coordinate 3,985,331, forward strand.
AGAAAGAACTTCCATAACCCATTTCATACTCGGCCGTGATTGAGGATCATGAAATGTGCACATAAGGCCAACTCGTATGAGTCGTTCCATCTCCGAGAGTTTGTACGACCCATCTTGGAGTCGAGTATCCCCAGCCTGCAGAAGCGCTCCCTCATCGGAAAGGCGTCTGATCCAGTCCAGGAGAATGATCTGATCATCAGGGTATGTGAGATCAACAGCTCGTCTCCCGGAAACTACTTCCAGCACAACTATTCCAAAGCTGAAGACGTCTGATTTTGCTGTGGCTACACTTCTTTTCTGAAAGCTTTCAGGTGGCAAGTACCCTATTGTGCCACCAATTCTTGTGGTCTCCTCCAATCGAAACCGTCGATTCTTCAGTACTGGCGGTGTCTTGGGCTTGTACTGAAGATCGTGTTCCAGCCACCTAGCCAGGCCAAAGTCGCCTAGTCGTGCATTATAATGGGAATCGAGCATAACGTTGCTCGTCTTCACGTCTCGGTGTATTATCTGAGTTTCCAGCTGTTCATGGAGATAATTAAGAGCAGCTGCTAAACCATTGACTATCTTCTTCCTTCTCTCCCAAGTGAGAGGAGCAGAGTCCACATTCTCCGGCCTTCTGAAGAGTACTCTGTCAAGACTCCGGTTGGGCATGTAGTCGTAAACAAGTAGTAGCTCCTCGTTGTGAATACACCATCCCCTCAGCCTTACAAGATTCCGGTGGCGGAGATGAGCCACAGCCACCAGCTCCGCCATGAAAGTCTTCTCAAAGCTCTCCCCTCTTTCCGCCAAGCACTTCACAGCAACCACCGTTCCATCACTAGGAAGAATCGCTCTGTAAACTCTGCCAAATCCTCCGCTCCCAAGAACTTCACTCTCATTGAATGCATTAGAGCCTATATACAGCTCAGAGTAGCTGAATATCCTCGGATTTTCTCCACCAACCTTCTCTTTAATCTGCACGCCTTCTGCATCAAAGAACACCCCGGAAATCGGCACTTCTTGGTGACAGAAACTGACCCATTTCAAGCCAAAGAACCGCTGCAAAGACCGACGAAGGATATCAAGAGCCGGAGCGCTACAGCCCCAACTAGACGACTCTTGGCCTGACAGCTTGGCGACTTTCTTTCCATGAACCTCTTTGGGTTCATCAAATTCTGCAGGTAAAATGAAGCAAAAGCTCTTTAGATGCATGGTGGGAACTACGGTGTTACGAGCTGCTTGAACAACTTTAGTTGATCATTGGCAACAGAAGAGAAGCTTTTGAGGAAAGTTCTGAAAACGAACACGAGAGTATTAAATGTGATGAACCAGATTCTTGGTGTGCTTCAATTCAAACAGGATTAGGTTGAAAGGTTTGAATTATGTGGCATGAAGATGAACCGGCCAACTAAACACCTACCCTTTTTCTGAGCTGGAAAAGAAGGTTCTTACATATACATATATATAATTTCAGAACAAAAAAACCAGCACTCCACCAAGATGTTCACACTGGGCTGCCGTTGTCTGTTTCTCATTTACTATAATTTTCATGGTCTGCACATACTTTTATGGGAAGTTTCAGACGCGGGCAGTGGTGTTTCTTTTATTACAACTTGGTTTAAACTTAAAAGTGCTGAATGATACACACGCTGAATATCATACAATCAAAGGAAGAAATGTCAAGAAACAACTGCTTCTCATACTAATAGCCAAGAAAGCCTCACGGAACACTCACAAAAAGGTGCCTTTTGACTATTCGATTTCTTTCACTTTCTTTTCTTTTCTTTTTATTTTTTCTGTACATATAAATAATTGGCAATTTGGTTTCAGAAGCGTCAACAGGGAACTAATCCAACCCGTGTGATGTATTTTAGATAAAATATATATTGACCCCTGTATTTTGCTTATTGTAATATTTACCCCTTGAAGTTTAAAATTCATCAATGCAGTTGACTATTAATGAGATAAGTTTGTAGGTTTAATTATCATTTTGTCCACCGGATTATTGCAATCGTCTTCAATATCAAAGACAAACGGCTGCTAATCTATACTAATATAAAAAAGAAAGAGGTTTCGTACTCACAAATGATGGTTAATGATACCATTCCACCAAATTTTTGTAAAGTAAAAAATGTCAGTCGACTAATAAGAGAATTAACTCATTCCACTTTTCAAATTATACATTAACAGATAAACTAGTTTTCTTTTCTTTTTTATTGTAATGTATTGATTTGTATATTTTGCTCTTATATATAATATATTTTAAAATGTAAAAATTATTTATTATATGCACACAGGAACGGAGCAACAACAACGAGTTTTTAAATAAAGAAAGACAAATTCATATTTTTAGTCCTGCAACTATAGACTGTTAGCATTTGTGGTCTTTATAACTTATTTTATTTACACTTTTAGTTCTTTTTTTGACGAATTTAATTTTATGTTGACATAACGATCTATAATCACAGAATAAAAAATGAGAGCTACTCCAATGTGAAAGAAATCAAAATTGTCAGCACAAACTAAATTTATAAAAAATGATCAAATGTGAGATATTCAAATTAAATTCTTCAAAAAATAACTAAATATATAAATTAAGTAAATTATAAAATCAAAAATACTAACGGCTAATAATTACATAATCAAAAATATAATCTTTTATATGGAAAAATATCCCATGTGAAACATTCCAGCAAAATGTTCTCCTAGATTAATCATAATCCATGTGATTCATAGTGGCACAACATACAAGACTCAATTTTGGAAAATTACTCAAGAATGGAGGCATGAACAACAAGATGAAATATGAATTGATTAAATTATTTGACTTTTTTTTTTAGATAAAACAAAAAGAATAAATTTCACGTAACATATTTTCTCCTTGGATTGTTTGTAGTTCGTGCGCCATGGGTTGGAGCAGGTCTTCGAGACCCACGCCCAAAATAATAATCAAGTATTGACTTCAACCAGGGTATGAACCACATGATTTGAATTTATAAAAGTCTTTGATATTTTTCCAAATATCAAAATATTAATTATTTATTTCGTGGGTGTGAAATGATAATTGCACCGTTAAATATAACAATGTTAGTCAATGGCATCGACTATTAATTTAGGGGTGCAAGTGATAATTTTTGAAATATAGGAGGTAAGTTTTTATAATAAACAAAATAGAAGGTGGTAAAGCGCAATTTACCCCCATATTTTAATATTACTGACGTGTCATTGATTATAAGCTAAGCAAATATTGATAAATGTGTTGAGTATGACCACATGGTAGTTTGTGGGCATCATCTGATGTACATAGAATTAAGTTGAAAAGCTTATTATTAGGCCCGAAATTATTTAAAAATACGGGATAATTGCATTTGCATTCCTTAATATATATTCGTTGGAAATGTCGACATCATTTATATAAACTATTCCTATTTTTTAAAAAAGTTACATACAATATTCTCCTAAAAGTGAACATTATTACACAAACTACCCTTACTTTTCAATTGCCAAAGATAATTTCAATAATTATGCAAAAATCAAGAATAATTTACATAAATAGACCATATATCAGGACTAAAACTGTAATTATCCCTGAAAAATAATTAAAGTTGATGTCCTATCACCTATGTGGAGTCTTCAAATGTTGTTTATTTCATCTGTTACTTGCTCCACTATATGTTTTTTTCTTTCTTGATTGTAATAGATTTATGGTGTAGTCATCATTGAATTATTATGTGGTATGTGGTGTTTGGTACAAAATTTCTTGGATTTGGTTAAGTAGAAGTCGGAAAAACATGTACTTGTGGGGGAGAATGTTAGTCTACAATCTATTTAGATATTAGTGTACAATCTTTGAAGTAGGTACAAAGATTTTTCATATTATATTACGAGGTATAGTTTTTTTTTATTATAAAATAATATTGTGTTTTATATTGTAATTTATGTACGCATATTTCGAATATAGATTCATGTTCTTCATAATTTTTTTTAAATATTATATACGTGGGTTTTATGAATAAATTACAATAAAAATATAGTACTGATTTATTGTGGAAGATTTAGATTAATTATATATATATATATATAAGCGGTAATTCTATTATTACATCACAAAATATCAATAAAATGATAATTATAAAGACACTATCGAAGCATTAAATTTTTGCTACAATATAAATGATTATGGTGTTAAGTTCGTGGTAAATCAATATTATTAACCACACTTAAACAAATCAAAGTAAAAACTCAAATTTTTACCACAATTAATTAATATTTGTCGTGGTTTCTAGTCATAGCTAAAACATTTGTTATGTTTTAGCCACACTTGCAGAAACAACGGCTAATGGCTATTGCGAAGCCATGATTGATTTGTATTTATCACATTTTTTTTTCTTTTGACCATAGTAATTAACCATGATGAAAAATCATATTTTTTCTAGTGAGAACAGTGAAATAATAAATTACGATGAAATTATATAAAGTGAAATAAATACCTACATATTTGGTGAGACTGAATCATGAATTTCTACTAATTCATGTTCCTCAAACTTAATCACTAAATTAAAACTTTATTAGTGGAACTCAAATAGTTATTTGCAAAAATACTTATATTATTTTGATTGAGCACCAATGTTTTTTTTTTCTTGGTGACGTGTCTTTTTTAGAATAAGACTGTAATACTTATATAAAATTAAAGCACGTAATACAATATATAATGATATATCGATCAAATCGTAAGCCGCATTGTGTTGATAAGTTAGTTAGAGAAATTGTCTTATTAAGACTCATATGTGGAAGAAAGTTAAGTTTATGATGCTTATGGATAACTGAAAACAAATGCTTATCCACGAAATTATTGTTCCTAGTTTTACACATTGTAAGAAATTGGGAAAAAATTGTAAATTTTTGTTTCATATTTTACGTTTTTTTATTATTATTATTTAGATTTATTTGTGAAGTTTTTTTTTTTTTATTTCATCTCATAAGTTTGACATTTTTCTTCATTTTAGTTCTTATATGTATTTTTTTGTCCAATAACTAATAGAGTCATTAGCCTTTTTTTTGTAAAATTTCTATTAATTATTGAATGAAAAATGCACGCGGAAACTAACAGTGAGAAAACTTTCAATTTTTGAGATACAATATAAGAAATCATAATAAGTAAAATTAAATTAAATTTATCGAAAAAAAAAATTAAATTGAAAAAGATCGTAACATATATGACCAAAAACTGCAATTTCCCCCAAGAAATTGATTCCCTTTGTTCCAAGATTTATTCTCCATTTGTAAGTTGTGAAGCCAAATATTTTGAGGGTTCTTCACATTTGTTATTACAGTTACTTTTTTAATTAGTCCTTTAAAAAGTTTATTATTTGTTATTGCAATAAAACCCTATTGCTTGCACAAAAGGAATATTAATTTATACATTAAATATATTTTTTATTTATTAATTATATCAAAGGCTTTTTATGATAGTTCGTTAGTTAAAATCCAGTGTAAAAAAGACGACAACGAGGTCTTATTCAACTAGTAAAATATCAAAATATTAGAAAAAATAAACACCATAAGAAAATGGTTGATCGATAGCAACAAAAAATATTGCGTTGAGCTAATTAGCAAGCAAAATTCTCGTATTAATTCTTATTATTTTAATACAATAAATTTATTTGCTAACGAATTTAGCAATAAAAATTTACTTGCTAACGAATTTAGCAACGAATTGTATAAAATATATGTTAAATAATATAGATTAACAACAAAAATTTTACTTAATAAAAAGCTTTGAGACTGATTTTAGCATTGATTTTTTTTTTTCCGTATATATTGAATGATTTTCGTGTATCAAAAGAAGAGTAATGAAATATAGTGAACAAGAGATTCTTAAAGGTGTTCGGTTGAACTTATAAGTTTTTCAAAATATATTATAAAATATTGAAAGTTTATAAGCTGTCTCAAAATGTCAAGTAATTTTTTTTAAAAAAATATAAAATTTCAAAATGAGATGTTTTAATATTTTATAAGATCTTAGAAAAAGTAATAAGCTCAACCCATTTGTTTTTACAGGATTTTTTAAAAATTATTTAATTTTAACATCTTAAAAGACCAAAACACCCTCATATTTTATTTGATATAAACATTTACTATTCATATAATTGATTTTATTTTTGCCCCCAATAGAAATATTTTTTACACAATCCTAAGTTCTAATAATTTTGGTTATCCATTTTCTCATTATTGCAATATAAAAAAGTTATTATGCCAAACATCGTAGCTAACATTTTATAAACTCTTACATTCTATTTTTTTTAAATATTTTAAAAAAAATTCTTTTAAAAATAAAATTTAATATTTTTGAAATTTTAAAAATATTTCAAATAATCTTATCCAAATACCCTGTTAGTTGTTAAATAATTAAGATGAACACATTAGCATAAAATAAGAAGGAAAACAATTTGTGCAGCTTGGTCATAATTTCATAGTATAGTTGATTTAAGGGAGACAATATGTCTCGTAAAGTTGCTAGCTTAGAATTTTTTGCATTGGGTGTCTGGCTAATGTCTCCCCATTTGAGGCCACTAATGGCGCATGTCATCTGACACAGCGCGCAATGTAATGGGTATTTGTCTTATTTTATATTAATTTATTTTGTTCTTTCTAATAAATTAAAGTATTTCTTTAATTGATATATTGCTCTATTTATTTAAAATATTAATATAATTATGTATTTATTATCTTAATATATATATATATATATATTAAAAATGTGAGATTAAATATTAGAACAAATCGTAGATCACAGGCTTAGTTGTCTCACATGTTGCATTATTCAGTAGCATTTGTAAGAATGAAGTCAGGTGTCCTCTCAAAGCTTCTCGTCTAGAGTTGATGATACCGGCATGCATCGGGTACTAACTGTAGATGAGGGGTTGGAGCAGCTTATGAGTTCCAAAATTTTCTTATCTAGTAAAGCGTTTTGACAAAAAATATAAGGATAATTACACTCCCTCTTCTTGAGGTTTAGTGTGATTACACGTAAACTTCTTGTGATTTGAGAAATTATATTTAGTACCTTTAGGCTTGTTTCTATCTAACAATAAGTCCATTTGTTAGTCAAGTTTTACCGAACTTGCTTATATTAACAAATAAAGTAAAATAAAATAAAAATTTATATTTACCCCTTATTGACTTATTATTGCAGATTAAATAAATTTTCTTATGATCGAATTATCATGATACGTCTTCATATGTTAATGCATGTGAAGATGAATATTTTCCCCGTTATAAGGGTAGTTTAGTCAGAAAAAAATTACTTGACTTGCTATAAATCAGTAATAAGTCAATCGGTGGTAAATATCAATTTTTATTCAATTTTTTTATTAATATCAGCAAATTCAGTTTATTTTTACTAACGGATGAATTTATTTATTAAACAAAAGCAAACCACAAATATGCTAAATGTAATTTCTGAAATCATAAAAAAATTATACGTGTAATTATATCAAATTTCAAGAGATTAACCCAAAAATAAACTCAAATAAAAGTAAAACAAACACCTATACATCCGACAGAATCAAACTCATGACCTCAAACTAAGTTATGAGATATCAACCTTAATCACTAAGCTAAAATATCATTCAGCGGTGAAAAAAGAAAAAGAGACGTCGAAAACCATCTTTCGATCAAGTCATCTTCTATATGCATTGAGTGTAAAACTACCAAAACAACGAATGCTAAAGCACCTCAAAATCGAAACGTCCATTAAATGAAATATGTCCGATTCACACTTTCGTTACTTTTTACATTCGGAAGATATGAAATTTTTGCACGATACGTAATTCCTAATATTTCTTCACATAAATTATATAGTTTCAAATAATGGAAGAAAGTTGGGAAATGAAAATGACAAATTGCTTACACATGGAAAGATGAAGAAGTCCCTATCTCAGAATTTTGTTTTTGTACCGAAAATTGAAGGAGAAAGAGACATATATTGATTGAAATGTTTAAAGTTTGTGTTGAGGATAAAAAAGGATGAGGTTGCAAGAAAAAGTCAATAATTCAGATGGGGGTTGGGATAATGGGCAGCGGGCAGCCATTAATGGCGGTAGTTTAGGCGTAAAATCACTCACATATATCAAATCTTGTTTTTGATTTTATAGAAATGTAAATAAATTATAGGGGTAATTATACTCCTTTCTTTTGAGATAATTACGTATAAACTCTTTATGATTTGAAAAATTACATTAAGCACACATAAGAGTTGCTTCCGTCTAACAAATAAGTGTCTCCATTAGTTAAAATTAATCGAATTTGCTGATATTAACAAAAAAATCAGAAAAAAAAAATCTATATTTACTCTCGATTGACTTATTATTGATTTATTACTGTAGGTCAAATAAATCTTTTATGATCACATTATCCTTATATATTTTCACGCATTAATGCATGTGAAAAGATATATTTTCACCGTTATAAGGGTAGTTTAGTTGGAAAAAAACCACAAGGACTAAAAGAATATTATGTATTGATCCTGGTAAATCCATTTGATTTTATAGAAAAATAAACCGAAATATTTCATCCCTTTTGACTTGACCAGGAAAGATGTTATCCTGGAAAAATTGATCTTTCCATTTTTGAGAATTGTCTATAATTTTTTGATTCGTCATTCATCATGAATCGTTCATTAGAATTGACATTCACTATATAAATCTAGTAATATCAATCTAGTAAGCGGGATCAAGAAATTATCGCCGTTTCGACTACTACAATAGCGTAGTCCGTTGCTCCCCTTTCTTGTAATTACACTAAACCTCATAGGAGGGGAGTGTAGTGTGATTATCCCTAAATTATATTTGTTTTTAGGGATAAATACATTGTCATTTCATGAAGTTTGATTTAATTACACGTAAATCTCATGTGGTTTGAAAAATTACACCTAGTATCCCTGACGTTGTTTCTGTCTAACTAATAATCCATCATCAATCAAAGTTTATAGAATTTGCTGATATTCGCAAAGGAATTGAATGATAATTCATTCTTACCTCCGATTGACTTGCTACTGACTTATTGTAGGTCAAATAATTTTTTTTTCCGAGCAAACCACCTTATAAGGGTGAAAATATATTTTTCACATACATTATCATGCGAAGATGTATAAGAATAGTTCGATGAGGAAAAGATTTGTTTGACCTGCAATAAATTAGTAATAAGTGAAAGTATGGATAAATATGAATTTTCATTCAATTGTTTTTACAAATATCTACAAATTCAGCGAATTTTCACTGACGAAAGGATCTATTTGCTAGATGAAAACAAACATTTTGATACTAAATATAATTTTTTTAACCACATAGCTAGTGTTTATGTATAATTACACAAAATCTTAAAAAAAGACGGTTTAATTATCCATTGTTTTTATAAGCATTTTTTTATTTAAATAGAGTGGCTGGTCTCAAAACACTGGGAAGCTTAGCGACCAAAAAAAAAAAAAAAGTAAAAATTTTGATATTGTCACTAATTATATATAATAATAAATTTATGCATAAGTTTTGTCATTAATAATAATTAAATTTATTCTGTATATATTTTTAGTGATAATTTTAAAATTTAAATATGATATTTTACCAATATTATATTTTATTGCACTGAAGGGGTTTTCCACCAACTTAAGACCATTAATGTACTCTAAAATTTCTAAGCATTGTGGACTTATTGGTTGTGTTAGATTGTCTACTTGTTTAAAATCTTGGCATGGGGTAGTTCTGATCAAACTAATAATAAGTCTTCAGCTAAGAATTTATGTAATAGAAGCTTATAAAATAAAATATTTAGTTTAAGAAAATCTCCAAAATGAGTTGAAAAATTATAATTCAATAGTTTTAGATAATTAGTATAAAAGCTTGTGGGCCGTTCATATTTAAAAAATATAAACTTTTTTATGATTAATTATCATAGTTAAAAATTAAAAAAAAATCATAACGAGTACTAATTAATTACAATGTGTTATTAGATGTTATTTCTATAAACTGGACCAAAATATTAGTCATAATTAAGGACTACGGCAAGTTTTTTCGTCATAGTTAAAATCATAGCAAATGTTGGATAACCATTATCAATACTTAAGTTCTTGCATTGGTTTTGGTTGCTCGTGAAAAAAAAATATTGATTAAATTGCTATAATTTTTAAATCATGATTATTTATAATGTAGGGAATAATCCGTTTTTGTATAGTATTTTAAATAATGTAATTTCTTGATTTATTCTTGTGATGGACTTGAAAATTTTAATTTCAAATTTATTACTTTTAGAGTTTAATTAGAAGATTAAATGTCAAAATTGTTACCAAACACAAAAAAGACATCTTAATTGAAGTTTTGGATTAAAAAATAAGATTAATTAAACAGCCTCTAATTACTGATATTGAAGTAATGCTTTAGCAAGAAAAAATGTAGCTATCATGCTTCCCAAGCTGCACTATTCTTTCTGTTAAACCAACACCTTATTTAAAAATTTCAATTATTAGAAGGGAAAATTATTTAATATTAATATTTTAATTTTATGGATTAATCTAATTGTCAACTTATTTCCACATTGATATTAGTTCTAGAAACTATGATGACATTAAATGTAAATATTTTAGAGAAATTAAACATTTATTGAAGTTTAATTTCATGTGTAAATGTTAGATGGATGTAATAAATTGGGCTACGTGGAATTGGGCTCATTACATACATGTCATAAAACAAGGCCTAAAGCCCATGTAATAATTTTCAAACATTTCCAACTTTTTTTCTTTTTCAACTTAAAGTTTTCCTTGCTAGAATTGCAAATAAGCTAGTACTTAAATCTTGAGCCACATTTGGGACACCAATCATAAATGAGCATATTTCCCCTAACTAGTTTTTTTGAAGTGTATAATACGACATTTCAAAGGTAAATATTTTTATCTTGAGAATTTATAAAAACTTCTCATAGATTAATTGAAACTAAAAGTTTCTGAGGTGGATAAATGTAATGCCTCGAGTTGGACGATTAGGAAAAGTCAACTCGAGAGCTCCTATAAAGTGCCTTTAAAATAATTCAAAAAGCTTTTTTAAAGTTAATAAATTTGCAGTCAAAGTTACAATATTTTTAATTTTAAACTCTTAAAATTTTATTGTGGTGAGTAAAAGTTGGTACAATAATACGAAAGGAGTCCCTATACGAATAGATAACATGAGAGTTGCATGATCAAATAGAGCCCCCACGTCACCTCAATCAAAATAAGAGAATTAAATAAAGGGCAAAAATGAGATTGCGGGTTTATTACTATAAATGTGATAAGCAAAATTATAAATATCAAAAAACGAGACTAGTCGAAAAGAGACGAAACTTTTAATAATAATGATCGCAATGACAATTATTTCTTAAGTCTAAAGGCTCTCAACTCGAGCTACGGAGTCAAGCCTAATCCACTCAACACCCTTACTATCCGTACGCTGAAGGTCCACCAACCTAGTTTCTATCGCCCTGTTGATGGTGCAACTCTCAGCCATGTCCAATAGCAGCATACACACTCAAATGCTACATCCCCCTAAAAAGGCGCCAGTAAGGACGTATATATGAACTAAGTTCGACTGGATAAAAATATATGTAACTGATTTTCTAACTGATCTGGTTGAATTCTTCCTATTGACATAAGACGCAGACGAAGTCAACAGAAGAATCAATATTATCACTAAAAATTAGACATTTCAAGAATTAAATTTTCTTAACCGATCTTTAAATCTCTTACTACCTGCTCTTATAAATAGGGGTTCAAATAAATCAATCAGATAACTAAACTCATTCAATCCAACAAGAATATGAAAACATGTTTTTGTTTTTTCAAATAAAGATGTTAATGAGACACAAAACTGGAGAAGGATAAGAATGTCCAATACGGGACAAAGACATTGGAGAAGGATAAGAATGTCTAAAATAGTATGTAGAGAGTGTCGTAGAAATTAATATTGGAGAACACAAGTTTGGGAGTTTATTATGCAGATTCCTCGAAATCTGCTAACCTCTGAGATTTGTACGACCCTTTTCATATTTGCCCAGAACGTATATTTATCCTGTTAAATATATATTATTTAATATTATCCTTTTTATCCTTACCACGACAAAATACAAAATTACTTCGAGATATAAGATAATAACTTTAAAGCCGTAACCAAAAATATATATTGAGTGATAATAATTTTAATCTTACTATTATATAATTATTTCACTAAAAATATATAATTTAGTAATAATATAATAACAAAAATTATTTGCCGTCACTAACTGTCTATAGCGACAATTAAATTTATGTAGAAATTTTTATACTAATAACAACTATTATAAACTAGTAATCATTATTGAAAGGGTAAATTACAACCATCTCTTCGGAATTTACATAATTACAAATTCTTCATCATTTTAGAAATTATAAATACCCCGCTAATTTTAACGTTCGTCTAATAACAAGCCCATTCCATTAGCTTCTATTAGGTTTTCATCTATTTTTTATATTGAACTGACTTAAATGCCCTTTTACATTATAAATTAAAATTTTATATATTTTTAAAAAAATTACAATATTTTTATGAATTAATATTCCGTATAGAATATTTGTTTTACGCACCCTAACATTTAAAAAAAAATCAACAAGAATAAAATAGTAATGTCTACTACACCATCTAGGGGCTGCATAATTATTTCTATTTGAGGGAGATATTTGTAAATTTTTTAATAATGAAGGGGCTTTTGTAATTATGCCAAACCTCATGGGAGGTAGATGTAATTTACCCCTAGTAAAATGATGAAATTCATTATTGTCATAAAATTATTTTTTATCACTAAAAAAATAATAGTCAGAATAGTCATTTTAATTTTTCTTAATAATCTCACAATTATATTTTTTTTTCTCTCACCCGCTACTCAATATTTCTCTTTTATCTTACTTATCCATGTTCTTTTTCCTCCCAAACTTCTATATTTTTAATAAACCCACAATTACAATTTATTTTCTCAATCAACTCACTTCTTGTGTCTTTCTTTTAACAGACATTTACATTACTATTTTTTTTTTCACAAATTTCTCTTTGCTCTTCATTATACACCATTTTTTTTTTTATATATACTCAAAGGACCACATGCAATAACAAAGAAAAAAGAACTAAAAAATGTGAAGAGGAAGGAAAGGGACACTGGAAGAAATAATAATAATTATTATTATTATTATACTTTTGGTCGTTATACTTTGGGTCAAAGACTCAAAGTCGAATTTGATCCCAAAATTTTTCGATGCATGGTTTTGGTCCTTAATTTTCACAAATTGTTATGATTTTTGATCCCTAAACTTTTGAAAACACGATTTTGGTCCCTAATTTTTATAAATTATTAATGATATCCCTCTATATTATCTGTACCTGCCTAAAGCTTAAACACTAGCCCAGCTGGTATCAAACGAACTGGCCATGAGCAGGTAGCAAAGGCTCGCAAGGCCCTTTCTTTCAGTTGTACTAAATTGGCAGGCCCGTTGTCAGCTCTCCACATCATCATAGATAGGCGGACATGTCACATAGATTGACAAAAAATTGGAACACATTATTCTAAAATATCTCCATTGAACTCCTAGTCATTTAGCGGCAAACTTGCTGATAACCAACAAGTAACCGAATCCCAAAAAATTAGGGTAGACTAGCAAGACTTAGCCAAAAGACTAACTTTTTCAAGATAATTCCAAATTTTGAGATCCTTTTTATGTTATGTAGCTAACTCATGTAGGTTTTCATTGGCACCAAATTTACCCAACAACTCCCTGGATTCCGCTCCACGAAGGCCTATAAATACAAGTTCTATACAATTATTTGGTAACATCTACCCTCACACGCAAACTCTTACTTTGAAGATTTGTATTTGAGAGGATGGTCTGAAATGGACCCTAAATCAAAATTTGGAGATGAGGATGGGGGAGAGCATTTATTGCTAGAGATGGGAAATGTTTCCACATAATAGTATTTGCCTCGTGTGGTGGACGATGATAATTTTTTACATAAAATTAATTTAAAATATATTATTAATTTTATGTTATATCATTAAAAATATATATTTCTTTATTTTTTTTGAGAAAACCTGAAATTAAAAAAAAAATTCATATTCAAATGACACCAGAAACATAAATTTAACAGATATTATAAATGTCAACTTTAATTTTAAAATGAGATATATTTCTCTCTATTTCTATAAAAATTTGAACCTATTAAAATTATTTGAACTTAATTTGGTATCATTTGTTATAATTATTTTAAGGAGTCATATTTATTAATTTTAAATTTATATTATCAGAAAATTTATTTTTTTATATTTTTTGATAAATGTATTAAAATAAAAAAATCTCTTTATCCAATTTACATTAAAAAATAAATTAAGATGGTATTGCAAATTATATCAACATGAATTTCAAGTTGGATAAAAATTTTTTTCTAAATTTAAAAATTATTCACTAAAAAGCAGACTTGCAAATAGTTTTCAATACATTAATTATAAATATGCAATTTAAAACATTAAGAATAAAACTTATATAATAAGTAAATAAGATAATAAAATCTCTAAAGATAAATGAACTGGTCAAAAACATATATATAGCAGAAATATTGCATAAATTATTGTCAATTATATTAAATTATAAATACTAACTTAATCATATTTATATGATTATCACTTCACTCATAAAAATTATTAATTTAAATGAATCCAACGTCTAATCGAGTCAACAACATTTGAATATATAAATATAAATTTTACATTTAGAAAATTTGTAAATTCATTAAATTTAGAATAATATTTTACTTATCATTGATATTAAAAAACTATAATTTTTGCTTAGATCCCTTAAACAAAATCAATAATAAGTACATACGTATATAAAAAATAAATAAAATATGACAAAATAGTTATAAAAATAATAAAATAAAAAGGATAAAAAAAATAACTCAAAGGATAGAAAGAAAATAATTATATTTTTTCATTAAAAAAAATTCTCAAGAAGATAAATAAAAATATTTTAGGGTACCTATTAATTGATATCGAACAAAATTTGGTTTTAAAAATGTGAAAGGTTTTTATTAGAATTACTTAAATTATAAAAAATAATTAATGTAAAATCTAAAAGAAACTGTGAAGATTTAAAAATAAAAAAGTAACTTGTAATGAAAAATAATTAAGAATTTAACATAAATGGACGGACTAAAGAAGTAAAAAATTAATGATGAGAAATAATAATTAATGTAATTAATTATCTATATTTATAGAAATAAATATATATAGCAAATTAGATTAAAATTAACTATCCACCTTATATGTCATGTAGGACAAAGATAGAAACATTAGTTGGTATTATTTTAAATAAGGTAAATTATATTTTTACACTGTGTTATTTATAATTACTTTTTATCCAATTTTTTTATAAAAAAAGTATCACATACAGTACACATGTGATATTTAAGAATGAGGTAATGGGATATTTTTTATATATGCACAATATGTGATATTTTTTCGACAAAAAAAGATGGTCACATAAGGAAAAGTCAAATTTTATAAAATTGAAATGGTAAATTGACACAAAAAAATTTTAATGTCAAAACGTAAAAATAGGTATAATTATTATCCCTTTAAATAATATAATATAATAGGGATTCACAGGTGGCAGCACGTGGTCATGATGAAGATTAAATCTGCTTCTACAAACCTGAGTCAGTCAGTACGCTGTCGTTTGAACAAAATTATTACTGTCAGGAAAGCACCAACCTGGGAGTTCCCAAGCCGAATCATCAAGCCACGCACACACACACTTTTTTTATCAATCCAACCCCTTTTATTTTTATTTTTATTTTTGTTTTATTTCATTTATTACACAGATTGATGTGTAGTTGCTATTATGAAATGAACCCGTGTATGTATGTACTTTTTTCTGGTGAAGTTGCCCCATTTATTACCAAGATTCGGTCTTCTTTTGATTTTCTTTATGATGGTTATTCAGAGGTGAAGTCACTTCGATGTTTCTCTCTGTAAATAGTTTTCGTGCTGGTAATTGATACAGATTTATGGTTTTCTTGAATTTTCCTCTTCTGACAGCCTTTCTGTTACCTGTTCTAATCAAGGGGAAACAAACAAATACATAGTCCCTTTCGATCAAGTTCAGATTTTTCTTCCCTGTCCTTTTTCTTGAGAAATAGAGACAGCCTTTTGTTAGTTTTGTTCTAAAAGTTGAATCTTGGGAGAAATTAGTTAAATTTTCTATGAAAAATGCCGTGCCAGGCCGTGCAAATGTGGAGTTTGAGTGGTTTGGTGGCTGCGTTTCTTGATCTTGTGATAGCGTACTTGTTGCTGTGTGCATCAGCTGTCGCTTACTTGGCGTCAAAATTTATGGGTTTCTTTGGTTTGAACTTGCCATGCCCTTGTGATGGAATCGTTTTCAATATCCACAGCAAAAGTTTCTGCCTGAACAGGCTGTTGGTTGATTTCCCAACTCAAAGGGTGTTGGATGTTCAACTCTCTGTTAAGGAGAAATTCCCTTTCAGTGATTGCATTAGTGGGAAGAATCGTGTTTCTGATCTTGTTGGTGATAATTATGGTAATGGGATTCTTGAAATAGAAGGTGAGGCATCATGTAGCTCTGTATCAGATGCAAGGAAGCCAGCAGATGTTGCTAGGAAGGAGTTAGGTTCAAGGGCTGAGAAGTATGATATGAAGGGAAAGGGGGTAATTAATCATAGGCCAAAGAGTCGGTTGCGTCAGCGACGAAAGGGGGGTGGTGGCCTTGGAAAATATTCGTCAGTTGCATCTTCTGATCCTCCTCTACTTGAAGGAGGCCTAGTTGTGGAACCTTATTCTCATTGTAGCACCAACAAGGAGGGAAATGGATTGGTTGGAGATAGCTCACTCCCTGTTGAAAATGATGCTGAAGTTCATAATCTTGAATGTAAGTTATGATTATCTGTGACATCCTATTTTAAGTTTCATTTCTTTTTAATCTGAGTATCTAAAATATTGTCTGCACGTCTTGTGTTGCATTTGTTGTAAGCGCCTATTGATGGTGGTTTGAGATGTTAGTCGGTTATGGTGGACACAACAATTTACAAGTCCAGTAATTGCATACCTATGTGTCTAACCATTGTTTGTATTTGTATATAAGAACATTTAATACATATACATATTGCTAAAACCATTTAATTTCGACTTGAAGAAGAGGGCTTATATACTGTATCAGATCTAGTCACCAAACACATGCTCTCTAGAATTAGCTTTTGTAGACTTAAAGTAACCTCTTCCTAGGATTCGATTTCTTAACATGATTTAGCTTTCTAGCTTGCATCTTTTGGAACTATTGCTTTGTATTCTGTCTCTACTTAAAGGCCGAATTTAGCAGTATATTTATATCTAACAACAGGAGTCTTGACAATTTTCATTGAATTCTATGAATCTGTTGTAAGTTATTTCACCATCCCTTGAAAAGATCACTAGTCTTGAGATGATATAGTAACAATTCTATAAATTCTATGTCATCATCATTGCGTTAGAAATAAAAAAACTTGAACCAATTTTATCTAGTAGGAGTATGAGAATGCATTTCTATTTCAAATAAAGCTGTGAAAGTGATAATTGATAACTGATTTATTAAATAGCTACTTGTAATAACTGATGTATTTAATGGATATTTTGTATGAGTGAGTGTAGTAGCAAGTCTCCAGGTCTCTGTCTCTTGTGGTTTCTTGGAGCAACATTGTTTCTTGAATCAATGTGGAGAACTTAGTGAAGGGAAATAAGTAACTATATCATATCAGATAGCATAATGTTGACATGAGAAAGAGATTCAAGTATATCCTATTCTTTGCTTTAACAGTAGCAGACCTTAAAAGTTACTTCTGAGATGTCCTTATGACTGGCTTATGTCTAAATGGGGCAAAGAATACCTTCCTCATTCTTTTGCTGAGGAATAAACCTTGCTTGGTATCCCTGTATGAAGCTTGTTTTAGTGTTGTATTATGGTTGATATTTCATTTACTGAAGAGTGACTTCAGGTGTTGGATGGATTTGGCTTGCTAGTCCAAGTTCTAATTCTTAGCTTTGTC
Organism: Sesamum indicum; assembly: GCF_000512975.1. NCBI lineage: Eukaryota > Viridiplantae > Streptophyta > Magnoliopsida > Lamiales > Pedaliaceae > Sesamum > Sesamum indicum. The sequence continues at coordinate 4,003,444 of NC_026154.1, forward strand.
TCAGGTCGATTCATTTTCATTTAGTTGAAAACTATGTTAAATGTGATTTGATTTCTAGTTCTATTGTGCTATTTTTACTCAGATTGTGAGATCTTCCGTCAATTACTCCATGAAAAGGTGTGGCAAGGGCCCATGAGCTAAAATTGTCTGGATATGAACCATGATCTTGGTTCAAGTTTGATGCTCCAAATGAAAGAAGAAAACATGGAGAAATCTTTAAGTTGCATTCTGGTTTTTGTTTGTAGGATTCTCATTTTGTTTTCTAATGCTGAAAATGACTTTTGGGAACACATAACAGGGTACATCTTCGGTAGAAAAAGAAATAATCTTCGAGGATCCAAATATAAACTGGGGTATAGGCTTTTCCACAGTTGTAGTTATAATTAATAACAGTTCCTATATTGTGCAAAGTGATGTAAATTGAACATTCTTGAAATACTAAAGATCATAAATATGTTTCTTATTTAAGATTGAATAGTAGCTGAAGGGTGAAATACAGAGGATAGTGATGGATATGCGGTAAAAGATATATAATCTTTTCTGGAGGATAGTTCTTCCATTACTTTGTTGTGAGGCCACGAACTCTCTTCTATAGTTTGAACAACAAACATCTACAACAAAGTGACCTGTCATGTTGCATTCTTTGGATAATTGGTATTAACACGTAGATCATTTTTGAAATTTCTTCTCATTTTTGTAAGTTGTCTTGTGCCTTTTGTTGCAGACCTTAAATACAGATAATCCATGCTCGGCATTAAAAAATTTCAGCTTTGCATACTTGTCAAAAAAATTATTGGTGTACTAGGAGTTTGTTTTTTCTCTTACTATTTTTGTTCTCTAGGAGTCTTTTTTTTCTCTTACTATTTTTGTTCTTACAGTTCGGCTTGTATTCTCATCCGATAATATCTGCAACTTGAGATGAACATATGAATACTATGTTACTGAATGCAAATGCACTGAAAATATTTGTTTATAGAGCATTGTCACGGATTATCTTGCACATGTATGCTAATCCTGTTTTGTCTGGTACTTGAATGTAGATGATGATAAAGCTACCACAGAAGCAGAAGTGGGGCCACGAGCAGTCACCAGTTGTGAAATGAATCATTCTCTTGATGAAGATATGCCCATAAAGAAAAACGTACTATCTATTGAAGAGCTACAAAGTAATCCACAAGGGTTGCAAAGTTTTAGCGGAGATGAGAAAAGTACAATAAGACTCTTGGAACAAACACTAGAAGAAGAACGTAATGCTCGTGCTGCCCTTTATGTTGAGCTTGAGAAGGAGAGAAGTGCTGCTGCTACTGCTGCAGACGAGGCTATGGCTATGATTCTTCGCCTGCAGGAAGAGAAGGCTTCCATAGAAATGGAAGCTCGGCAATACCAGCGGATGATAGAAGAAAAGTCTGTTTATGATGCTGAAGAAATGGATATTCTCAAAGAAATCCTTTTGAGAAGGGAGAAGGAGAAACACTTTTTAGAAAAGGAAGTTGAAGCATACAGGATGATAGTTTCTGTGGGGGATGAACAATTAGCAGGTGATGGTTCTGATAAGAGTTATGCTCGACAACTTTTTGATCTTCCGCTTGATACAAATGATGATCCAGTTTTGATTCTTCGGCGACTCGCTGCATCTACTGACAAGAGGACGTTGGAAAATAAATGCTCGGAGGATAAACCAAATTCTGAACATGCCTTTGGGAATGGAACTCTGGTTGAATGCCAGGATGAAACATCTAGCTTCAAGAAACAAGGGGACTCTGACAAGCAATCTGTACAATTGTCAGTCTCTGATAGTGTTGAGAACATGGACCTTCAGGAGAAGGAGATGATATCAGTATATAAGAACTTACAATTGACATCATCAGGCCCCCAAGAATTTGAGAAAAGTATCCCCCTGGATGCGAAAGAACTTGAGCAAATACAGAGAATGAACTTGGGCCATGAACTGGAGGAAAAGATTATTGTAACTTGTTATGGAACCAGAACAGGTGATCCATGTCGTGATCCGAGTTTAAAACAGCAGCCAAAAGATGCACAGCTTGGGTTAGTGTTAGATAAAGACTCTTGTCTTTACGACGTTCACATTATTGGTGATAAAAGCAACATCTGTAGCGACACCAGTGTTGATAGAAGTGAGAGAAATTCTGCCCCATCGGAAGCTTCTGTAACAAAGAGCGTCAATGTTACAACAGATCGTCAAAGTAGTAGTAGTGGCCTGGATACTGATGTTGATGTCAAGAGAAGCAGTTCCGAGATAACTAGTGGGCTTCCTCCAGTCGGGCCAAAGGGTTCATCTCTGATTTCTGAACTCCGACGGAGTTCCATGTCTGCAATGGACAGTGAAATGCTAAAAATTGACAGTGAAATTGCACGTCTTCGGGAAAGACTGAAGCGTGTTCAGGAAGGAAGAGAGAAACTTGGCCTTTCTGTGGAAAGACAAGAAAAGGAAAGTACGCAGTTGAAACTTCTGGAGGATATTGCACGCCAGGTTCGGGAGATTCGACAACTAACAGAACCTAGAAAAGCTGCACGGCAGGCGTCTTTGCCAATTCCAAACTCTAAGGTTCTTCATTATTCTGTTCAATATTTCTTAGTCTGTTTATATGCTAAATTGTGGTGATCCCTCAGAAAACTATTTGCTTCTTTCATGCACAGTATATTTTCTTGATTTAGTTGTAAGAAATGCCAAATCTTGATCTAGAAACTTTGTCAATCTTTTTCATGTATGTAGAATCATTCTCTTCGTAGAGCAACTTAACGTGAAAGCGATTGACATTAGTAGTTAATCACATGTATACAAAACAAGGCTGATTTGTCTTATTTTTCCGACTGCAATTTATTGCAGCCTTATATTGTGCCTTAATACTCTCGTTGTTCAACTATATAATTCTTATCTACATTGTGTTGCGACGGGGTTGGTGCTGCCATTTTTACGAAGGATATTGTTGCTATCCATGCCTACGACCTCTGTTTATATCTTTTCTTGCTGACTATGCTCTTGATTTGCTTCACATTGTATCAAGCCTTATTGTTTAACCGTATCCTGACATAGGCTTCGTCCAAGAAAAGGAGGAGCAGAAGTGTTTCTTCAGCATTCCAGAGAAGGTCCGAAGGTATGATCAGTGCCTAGGAGACAGCCAACGACTTTGCATGCCGTCATATTCTATAATTGTAATCATTTTGCATTTCCAGGATGATGCGCTGCTATTTTAATTGCATACAACGTCCAAAATCCAGAACCATCCAAGACGCTACGTGAAGTTGCTAGTAGCTCAGAACAGCAGCAGTAAGCTGAAGATAGTATTTCTCCGGTTGCAAATAATATGATAAGTTTTAGCTCGAATGCTGGTAGCAATGGTAGGAAAACCGAAGAACAGTTCTAGCTATGTAATACCAGTTTCTTTCTCTTTAGAGTTTTGTACAGCCACATCAACTTTGTCATTGCTGTCTTTATGTACAAAGTAAGCTTTTGTTCATAAACATTTTGTTTGTTCCTGTATCTCTTTGTTTCATTTATTCATTCTTGCACTCTGAGCTTACTCTAGTGATCCAGGAGTAGAATCTCTCTTTAATATTATGAAGCATTTGCCTCCAGGTTTTCTTAACTTCACCACCCTGTTATATTATGTATGGATTTATGATTGTTCATGAATATATTAGAAAAATTAAAAGATAATGAGAGCATTGGTTCTATTTGCATAGTACCACTAAAGATCGAGTATAGTTTCAGATCATAATGACGACGTTAGTACAGGGTTTTTCCGATAATAATAATAATTATTTATAATACCGTCAGAGGGAAGTTCTCGACGAGCATTTTATTTACAGATGTATGGTCCACACTTAAGACAAAAATCAAGTAGAAGTATGGAAAATTCTAGCTCGGACTGGATTTTGTCAGAATTAAGTTAATTATACAGAAAGTGTAATACATTTTCAAGAGAGTGATCAGTCCGTGTAATTGGTTCGATTTTGGGCAAATTTGATTTGAATAAACCTATTCAGAGAACACCTTGTAACTGCGCTGTGGCACTGTTCTGCATGCAGCCCACACAAGATCAAAGTACAATGGGAGCTGCGCAATGGCAAACAACGTTACTGGTATGCCGGCAACGGCATATATGGGCACTGCAGTAATCCTTAGCTTGTCCCTCAAGATAAAAGTATGGCTTGCACAAAAAGACAACAGCATTCCAGCTATCGAGGCGAACAGGCAGGTTAGCCCCATTAACAGCTTCCTCGGCAAGTTCACTTGAAAATCGTTCTCTTCACACCGTGAAGTGATGATTGCAAGGAAGAAAACAAGGGCCGTCACGGACAGGCAGAGAGCCACGAGGGAAGCGATTGAGAAAACATCGAATGCTGTTTCGTCTGCAAGGATTGGATGTCCTGTTTTCTGGTCTAGGCCACCCGGAACGGTGGCTGATGTAGCGAAGGCAACAGTGGCTATGAGGGCAGCCACGACTGAGCAGGACTCGGACGTCTTTATCAGCCATCCGTTGCCTTCCTTCACTAGCTTTTGGTGTGTTCTTGTGAAGATCTCCCTTGGGGTCTCACGGTTCAGGTTGTGGTGAGCAAAGAATAGGTCTGGAACTGACCTTTTCACATGCTGCATTACAATAAACACCTTGGTTAACTAGGATAAAATCATCATATAACTACATTAAACGGCCTCTTATCATCTTTATACATAAGAAGCGCCTGTAGAACGTTGCGTAGGTTCCGTACTCCAAAAGAGAACAATAAGACAGATCAACTGTTGCCTCCTCATTCCGTCTTTCATCACAAGTTATATACGTAAACGACATCCTAATTCAAAATTTTACTCCCTTCTAACATCAATATTGCATTCTCATGAACCAAAAAAAAGTATCTCATCCCTCTCTCCAAGAACTACCATCTATGGTCCCGTTCTTGGGAACAAATCTAACCTCATCATATCAATTCCTCGAAATTTTGAACCAAAACAAAAGACGAAGAGATACCATACCTTGTACCATTTGATCTCCCACTGCATCTGCAGAGCAGCCCCCGGGATGCGCCAAGGCTGGAATTCTCCCAGCTTTGCTGCCAGGTGCAGAATGCTGTTGCCCTCATCGTCCAGTTGATGAAACATGTATTCTGGGAGATTTGTCTTCAGCAGATAATCAAACACACTGGTTTGCCTATTTTCGGCAGCAAGCAGCAGCACATTCTTCCCATTGGCGTCCTGGTCCTGGATTGCCACCAGGCATGTGCCGATTATTTTCTTCACCATTTCAAGGATTCCCATCTTTGCTGCTACTAGTAGTGGAGTGTCCTTCTTCACTAAGACATTTGGGGCCTTTTCCACTGCATCAGACAGATCCAATTTCTAGTAAAATGTCCCAAAATTCCATCCCAAGTAATGGTTACATTTCTGACAAACTCCATGACAAGAATCCAAATACAAGACTTAGGAGTGTATTTTAGCATTAGGAATTTAGGATTGGAAATTTGAAATGGAAAGATTAACACTGAAATTATTTATGCAATATTTTGACTCAAAATTGTTAAGAGCCTGTCTGAGCCTGATTTGTTAAGCATAACAATCCATGCTTAAAACTTTATACCTGTTTGATAAGATACCAACCTTGATGAAAACTCGACATAAATGTCTAAATTAAAAGAAACAAAAAAATACATGTAAAATATCAAACCATTCAAACTCGCTCGACCGGTACTGATTGGAGGAAGAAGTACCCTCAAGACTCTTCAAACCGAGATATTTTGTTTGGTTTCAACTTTAACTTGTTTTTTTTTTGTTTTCGAAATACAAAGAAAGATACAGATTCATGTCTTTTTAAGAGTTTTATTATGTTTGGTTTTATATTTTATATTAGTGTAAGATAAATAAATAAATAAGTTAAAACGCATTATACTGCACGTAAAGCGAACATTCAGTATGTTTTTTCTTGTAACGAAAAAACAAAAAGTGGTATTGAGCTTTATATATATTTATATATATTTCTAATGCAAATCCATGTGTTCTTTTACCAGGTTTATTTTGATCCATCTCACTGCCATTCTTGTGTTGAGCTTTAGTCGAGGAAGTTGTCCGACTGCCGGTTTCATGATCATCAGCAGGAGGCGGAGTGTCTGGAATTTCGATGCCTTCCAAGAATTCTTGTTGTGGTTTCAGGACAGGGCGCTGGCCGTTGCTATCGTACTTGTATTTGGATACAGCGTAGTGCTCGATCATTTTAGTCATAATCTCAAAGGCATGAGAGTGACGTTCTTTCTTCTCTTGAATCTCTCTTATCCTCCAATACCCTGCAAATAACAGTAAGACATTTTTGTAGATCATAATGGTCCGCGGACGACAAAATATATGTTCAGTTAACCAATTGTGGGTGTAAGTGGGGCGTAAAGTTCTTACATGACCATGTTCATATTTTACTTCATGACATTTTTATATTTTAATTAGGACAATGAAGAGTTCACTTTGACGTTTATACAAGTAGGTAGCATGAAATCATTCGGAGGTTTCATGTGATATTACGCAAATGTACTATTGTGAATCGGTAAATCATGTAAATCAATGTCAATTTTATATTTGACAAATGGATTAGTGTCAACTCAAGTACGTGATGTGAAACCCTTCTCTTTTGGCCTCTGAAATTGCTTTCAAATACGAAATATTTTAATCCAAATCGAGTTTGATATGACGTGAATCAGTTATATAATAAATGTAATACCCTTACTATGTGATTAGTGTACAGTTTAAAAAAAGTTCAATTGTTCTAAAATTGATTTATTTTGACCAGACCTAGTCTTGATAAGAATTTAATTTCAGTCCGGACACAACGGCTAATTAAAGAATATGTTACTTTTTTTATTAATTTTTTCCCGTGTGCAATGTTGATACATATTACCTGGAGATACTTTACTTAGAAATTGAGGTCGAAAAAGGTAAACTTACATATCAGCCAAGTAGAGGAAGACTACACTTACCAACTCCAAGAACAATGAGGATGACCTTCATTGCAAATCTGAAAAGCAGTATACAAGTAGCATAATTGGCAGGAAAG
>NC_026154.1:4010518-4099464 GCF_000512975.1 Sesamum indicum
CTTTGACTGAAACAAGCACTGATCAACACAATCTCAAATTCACAAATATATGCCGACATAAATCGAATATTTGATTGTGATCAGGATATTAAATTTGCATAGGGGGAAATTCTCGAAAATTGTTTAAGGAATTCTCGAAAATAATATGTAAAAAAATTTTATTTTTCAATCCTCCGACTAACTTCTATTAGGAAGTCGACAGGAAAACCCATATGCAAATCACGTGGCCGTTTCCCTCCTTTTTGAAAAGATAACAACTCGTAATTAATGGAGGCAAAATGTACTGGGGCTCAAGTTATGAAACGAAAAATGCAATTTCCTCGTAGTAAATGCAGTCCGCTATAAAAACGGCGAACCTTCTAAACAATAACTTGGCCAAGAATTAAGTCCAAAGACATCAAAATAAACTTTTGGAAAGCTGTAAAAAGAAATAATCCATACTTTGAGACTCCTGATTTTCTTCATCATCATCTCGACAGACATTCTGTTTCATGCGGAATGGAAAACCAGCTGGAAAGAATTCCAAGAACGTACCGTGTCAGCTTTGTTATAACATATTGAAATCAAATACTGGTAGGCTGATAAGTTTAAGTTTATTCATGTAATTTACCTAAAATGCTCTTTGAAATTGGAGTCCATATCAATAGGAAGATGGCCACGCATGTTCTGTAGTTCTCCGGGAGCTTGATCCGATCACTACTGGCCGGGTAATAACCTTTTTGTCTGGCACCTGGATCATACTTCTGCAGCCTCAGCTCATCAACAAACATACCTTGCCCACAAAAATCACAACTTTTATTAGCATGATCATATCTATTTGGTGGAGATGGAGCCGGTTAGAGGCTGGACAAGGTGGTACGTAGCCCTCCTCGTATTTTCTTAATTAGTCATTACATAGAATTTTATTCAAATTTTGAAAATTCCCTCGTGTTTTCTTAATATATCAAGTTCTACATGAAATTTCCGATGCATGTGGATCATCATAATATTTGTTGTGTCGTCCAGTCGGAAAGAATCCTCACTCCGTCCCTGCGGACCAGATCTGCATGTGTATTGTGTAATTGAGGAGAAAACGAACGTTACAGCGATAATTTAGCTTGTCAAGAAAGATTACTATCTCAACAAACACTTTGGTCGAAGAACACTACCAGAAAAGAAAAAACATGAAGTAGATACTTTGTAAAAGGGATTCTTACAGTGGTAGATAATTGATTCATAGAACCCCAGGTGGCTGCTGCTTTTGAACACATTAGGCTTTCTGGCTAAGACATGGAGGGGTGATTCTCCCTCAACATTCACAAAATCAACCAGCTTCGGGTAGTAGCTGATTATCTGATAAGCTAATTCTGCAGCAAAAAACCAAAGAACTCAACAATTTCTTCTCAAATATTGATGCAAAAACAAGATGATATTACACTTACTAAAGTATTGTCCATTGATCGCCGAATGTAAAATCGTGTTCCCGTCTCTCCTCCTACAGAGAGACTCATCAGGCTCGGCCTCAGCCGTCTGTTGATCTTTCTTGTCGTTGTAGAGTTCGTGCAGGCAGAGAAAGGCTTGCAGCTTCCCGTGATGAGCTGCAATGAACAAAGGTGTCTCGCCCTTCATGTTGCGTATGCTGATCAGGTCCCGATGCTTTGAGGCTATGCACTCACAAATTTCCACCCACCCTACTGCTGCTGCGAGATGGAGAGGGGTGTCTCCGTTAACGTTTTGCATTGACAGGATGTCGGGTAATGAGACGTGGCCGACGTTTTTCTCTATGAAGGCGATCATTTGCTGGATGTAGGAGGCGTGGCTGGGCCAGCTGGGATGGTAACTAGAGACGGCTATGTGCAGAGCTGTCTCCTCAGATTTGGTGAGCTTGGTTGCGTGAGCAATGGGATGTTTTTGGTAGATTTCGGCAACTTCTTGCCATTTTTTCTCCATGGTGAGTTCGAACAGATCGTCCTCAGAAAATTCTTGATTTTTGGATGTTTCCGCTGCCATTTCTGGACCTGATTTGTTAGAGCTGATCATGTCGGAAAACGTAGAATGTGAGTGGTCTTTGCTGATCTGCAGATATCACAGAACTTGTCAAAATTCCTTCTAATGCACTCTCATTGTGGGATTGATTTTATACATATATATAATGTTGGAGTTCTTATTTCAGAAATTGGAGATGAATTTTCTATTCCATTGAGATTGGATTTTTTTATCACAAATCATGTTGCATCTTCTATTCCATTTAATATACACACATCACGTGTACGTAGATGACATTATATATTTTATTTCAAAAAAACTTTTATAAACATAGCGTATATATATGTTAAACGAAATAGAAGATACAGTAGAATTTTCAATAAAAAATACATTAATCCAATTTTACATTAGTATTCCATCCACTCATGTATTATATGCAATCTCATTTTTAAATTTTAATTTGATTCAACCATATTTGTCAATTTTCAAAAGAGATGCTCATTAAATAGCACAAGGTGATTGTTATGAATCAAAGTGTGATAAAAGATCAACACTGCATATGATCATCTGTATTCTTCTTTTTCCAAACAAATTAAGATAAATACAAATTAAAAAACTACGATAGAGTCCATTCTTCAACTTATTAGTTTATTCTCTATAGGGTGGGGGTATTTAATTATACAATGGGCAGTATTTTTATTATGCGCGGGGCGAAAATACAATTTTATTCTCTAACATATGATTATCAATTTTATTATAATGGGCATTTTAGTAATTAACCTAGTTAATCTAAATATATGATCTTCCTTCCTCCATCATTTTTTTCAAATATATATATATATATATATATATACATACATATAATTATGCATAGTATGTTGGTATGTACAAACTCCTGCATTGATTCCAAGAGAAAAAGACTGCACATACAATTACGTCGCCAACTGAAATAATTTTGGATTCAATAGTAGGAATAATTGCATTCCATCTTCTATGATTGATTTATGCAAATTATCTTATTTTTTAAAAAATTACATATACAGTCATCATAAATATTAATAACATTTACATAAATTAACCGTATTTTCTAAAAAATAACACACACTTTCAAGAACGTCAATATTATTATAGTCAGGGATAATTTATGTAATTACGTAAAAGACAAAGTGATTTATATAGAAAAATCATAGATAAAGGAGTGTCAATGTACTAATAAGTTAAGTAAAAAAAATAATTTTAGTCATGTAATTTATAGAGGGTGCCATTTCTGGTCCTGCATAAATTGATTTTCATAATTTAGTCCTATAACTTTTGGCAATTTTGGTTCGAAAAATTGCATGTGACCTGCACATGATCCAATTACTAAATTATAATTTTCGTCATGTAACTTAAGGGAGTTGACATTTTTAATCCTGTACGATTTGATTATGGGATTGAGATTGCAATTTAATTGGATCATGTGCTAGTCACATGCAAAGTTAAAATTGTCAAAATTATAAAATTACATGATTAAATTACAAAAATCAATTAACATAGAACCTAAAAATATCAACATACTTATATTATAGGACTAAAATTATAATTTCTTCAATCCTTTCTTACATTTCTCCTCTACCAAGTTATTCTATGTTCCACTATTACTGGACCAGCTTTGCCCCTTTGGATTGCAATAATTTAAGTTAAATATTGATTAATTATCTTTATTAAAAGTAGTTTTTTTTTATTATTTACAACTTATGCTACTTTCCAACTATTAAATTAAAATTCATTTATGTTAAAAGTTATAAATTTCGCTTCACTCATTTTTGCAACTTATAGATAATTATGACGTATTAAATTTTGGAAAAAAGAAAATTGCAGTCCTATAAACATTGTTTTGGATTTATTTTGGTCATTTATGTTTGGCAATATTAGATTTAATCCTTTATCTATCAATTTTGCGTAGATTTGGTCCTTTAACCTAATTTATGACTATTTTTCCTTTTTGATAATAAAGGCTAATAATCCATCCTAATGCTCTAAGTGTAATATAAATAAATATTTTTTCAATAAACCTAAACTCTTATACTATTCTAAGCGAGTATTAGCTATGAAACGCAAAATAAATGGATATTGAAAAATTAAGTAGGGGTAAAATTGTGCGAAATTGGGTCAAATGACTAAAATTAAGTAATTTTGTAAGTTATCAGATAAAACTAAAATGGGTAAATTTAAAGGACTAAAATTAATAGTAAACAAATTTAAAGGACTAACCAAATAATTTTTTCTTAATTTTTTTTTAAAAATACTCCAACTTTAACTTCAACTTCTTTATGCTTTCCCTGATGTTGTCAAAACACTCTTAGATTGCATTTGGATCGGACGATTTGAAATTATGGATTTCAAATTCTTGATAATAAAAATCCTTTGAATAATGTTTGGATAATTCAAAATTTAAAGAATTTCAAATTTTTCCATTCTAATTTTGAACTTTATTATGATGAATATGAATGGATTTTAAATTCTTTTTAAATGGAGTCGTTTGGAATCATTTCTCGAAATCCTTTCAAATCCAAATCCATCAATCCAATACACCCTTAGCTTCTACTAAAGTTAAACTTACACTATTATCTAACCCCTTATTTTTTCCACAAAAACGCAAGTTATTACAAACACGTCTTAACAGAGTTAATTAATAATTTTATATTTATTAAAAAAGTAATAATTAAATTAAATTAAAGAGTATGAATGGAGTATATATTACCCTTTCCTTTTTCTTTTATGAATAATATTTTACCCTTTACCTTAAACCAGGGAACAAGGAACAAATTGCCACCAAAGCATGGAAATTAAGACTCTTTTGCTGTTTCTTTTACATTTTTTTATCCTTTTCTCCTTCTCCTGGAATGAAAGTACACTAACCTATTAATTATGCCTTTTCAGCTTATGCAATTGAGAATAGACAATACATCAATCCCAAGCAAAGGTATGTATGTAGCTTTTGATGGTCTCTAGTTTTGCCAAATGTAATTTGTTCTAATTTTATACGAGACTCATAATTGTTTTATTATAAAAAAGATATTTTGTTTAGAAAAGAAATATTAGGACATATAAGTCATTCAAACTTTTCATTTATAATTGATGTGAGATGCGTGCCTACATCAGTATCATTACCCAAAATTTTTATTTTAATTTGGACAATTTAAAATTGCATATATTGGTACGATTATGATATATATATATATATATATAGCATTAAGATAGTCGCGAGTGCAACCTAAGTAAAACTTTATTCTTTACATACATATATTGTTTCTTCTTTTTGCCAAATTCAACACATAACTTAATATAGACGTGCGTTTCATATTGGTTATAGATTAGGAGTTTAAACGACTTAAAAGTCTGAACTCCTCTCTCTAGTGAGTTAATAAGATAAAATAGTGCAGCTCCTCCTTATGGAACTGAAGTCAAAATAGATAATACTTTGCTACGGGATTATCTGGGCTAAGACATCTTTCCTTGTGGGATTTTCTTTTAGGATAAAATCGTGAGCCTCATACCAAACTAAAACAAACAATATAACGCACAATGGAACACCAACTGGATAATTTGTGGAGCAAAGAGATGCGGGCAAAGAGATGGTTTGTGGAGCAACTGGATTTCCTCAACTCAGAGAGCTTTGGCTAGATGGTTTGCCAAATTTAGCAGAGTGGAGAAAGGAGCAATGCCCATTAATCTCTCTAATCTATGTATTAATAATAAATTAAAATTAATTATAAAAAAATAATATTGTATTAAAAGAAAACTATTTAAGAGTGTAATACCTCTAATTACTTATATAATGATAAGCATATCAAACTTAAATAAATAAATAAGCAAATAATATTTCTACTTGATTAATTCGTTAGAAGATTAAAAATATTAATTTATTAGGGCACAATAACATTTAAAATGAATAGCATCAGAAAAATATATAAAATATTAATATAAACTGCAAAAATTTAATATATATATATATGAAATAATAATATAATGAAATCTTAAATAAACATTATCAATCTTAGTAAATTGAAAATGCTTTTGAAAAAATTTAAATGAGTGACTTCTAACTAATTAACTTTATTTTAACGTTAATCATAGAAAATTATTTTGAGATTGTACTTTCACGTATATATATATATATATATATTTTATCGTAATATATTGTATATAAATAATACTAATAAATGCAACTTCTGATTAATTGCATAATTTTTTGAGAATCTCTTGGGTATTTATTTCTAATTTAAGAAGACGTTCATACCCTTACTAGAATATTCTTTTCAATAATAAATAATTAGTTATAAGAACAAAATTTTATCAAAGAAGAAAATTATTTGGTCCTAATTTCTCTAATTTTTTTTATAGAATGAATAATATATTTTAAAAGATAATTAGACAAACAATATTTTAATTAACATGATTAATTTTTTAGCAATGATTTATATATTTATTTTTTAAAAAATAATTTACCTAGCGCTGTCAAATTTAAAATTAATAGCATATGAGAAAGATCTAAATACTACTCCAAACTTCAAAAAAATCATAAAGAATAAATATTAAAAATTTTCAAATAAAAATCCTCAGATTTTATTAAATTAGAAGTCCGGTTGAAAATTTTGAAATGAGTAACTTATGACTAATTGATTTTATTATATTAATATTAAATAATTTATTTAATATTGTACTTTTACTCTATTTGTCCCATAAGTTATATTTATAGACAAGAGTTGATAGTACTTTTCATGATTTTCTATGTCTTTATTATTTTTGTATGTTTTTAATTTAACTTATGAACTTTTGGGGTTTGCTATTAATTCTAAAGGTTTGGTTAATTACATTTTCTTACACATATATAAATTCAAATTTTTCCTAAGAGATTAATATAATATAAGTAATTTTATTAAGTATTACGCTATAAATAAGACAAATAATATTATATGATAGAAAAAATAGAACCACAAAATATAAATTTTATAAAGTATTTCAAGATATATATAATGAGCATAATAAGGCCAAACTCAATATGAATTATTTTTTTTTAATTCAATATTTACTAATTTTTAAAATAAATTATATAGAGAACTAAAGGATTAATAGGGGAAAAAAATATGAAAGTATTTTTGCACGATATGACAGAGGTCAAAATAACAATAAATGTGACTGAAATAACTGAAGTTAGACGTTGAAGAATAGCATAGACAATATTTCAATAAATAACTAAATTTAAAGTCTAAATATAATTGTAGCACCCCCTGTGGTACTAGATCTAATTATGATGAGAAATTATGGTAAAAGTGATAATTTCGTATGTTAGAGCACGAAATTAAAGTAATAGAGTAGCAGCAACAAGAGTTCTAGAGTTTGGAAGGGAATGCTTGCCGAGAGGTACCTCCTATTTATAAGGGAGGAGTTCCCCTATAACAAGAGTCCTGTTGAAGGGAATCTGCATGGCCAGCGAGAAAGGCAAGATTTCGTGAATAAGGTTTCTCCTTATCCGTAAGTCTTCGAGGGAAGGAGGACTCCTTTTTCGTGCAAACTTCTATCTGGTGAGGAGTCATATCAAACTGAAGAGTCCAACCTCTTGAGGGCATCTTCCTTCCTATAAGCTAGCTTTGGAGGCTTTAGGACTGAACTTCCTCCTTGGGCCATATTTTAGGAACTAGGCTCCCTTCCTTGACAGGATTTTAATGTAGGGGTACTCTCTTGGGCCGGGCTTAATGGGCCTATATTTGGGCCTAACACTTCTTCTTAGATCAATTTGTTTTGGGCATACCCATTAATAGTAATAATTAAATCTACTAATAATATAATTAACCAACTATAATATTTTTAAATCAAATGAATAGTTAATTCAACACTAATTTAAATAGTCAAACTTATAAATTTTTCAGTTAAATATTATATCGGGCAATATAAATTATATTTTAATTCATGGACTGATTAAAATAATATAATTATATAAATTAATATAAATTTAAAATTTCTTACCTGTTCTTGTGGCTGCGAGTGTGTGTAAATATGTGAGATTGTGTGTGAATGTGAATTCATGTGTAACATTTATATATACTAGTTGTTTGTGGCACACTTTGTTTTAGGTGAGCTATGGTCTCTCAGACCAAAACACTAAACAATGATAGTCTGCTACAACTCTCTAAAATATATATGCAACAAGCAATGGGGTTATATTTACATTTGTCTCACTTTTTCATTTTTCAATTTCTCACAGTTGGTGGAATTCTCCGAGAAAATAAAATAGAGATGGGATAAAATGTAATGCAGAGATATATGAACTGTTATTCTTGCATAGTAAGCTATAACGGTCGTCGAGGTTTATACAAGTGTAGAGTATGTTCTTCGGTATCCGGCGATTTCTTGGGTCTCTGGATTTAGCTGCTAATGATAACCCGGCGGCTGAAGCTCGAAATCTTTCACAAAATACTCGTACAACAATCGAAGCATTTGAAGAACTCATGCTCATTTTCTCGTGGATACCACGTGCTCGATGAAACACCTAAGCCACCATTTGTCTCTGTTCACCGTTTCATGCTCAATCTTCTATACCAAAATCGCCAGGGTGAAGCACTTGATGTTTTCAAGAAACATCTAGAAGTTGGTCTTTCCGGAGTCGATGAAGTGGCGATTGCAATTGCTTCTAAGGCTTGTCTTGGGCGTCCAAGACTTGGGTCTCAAATTCATGGTTTCGCGATAGTTTCGGGTTTTATGTCTTATGTTTCTGTGTGTAATTCTTTGATGAACATGTACTGTAAATCGCGGGAGTTGAGTAGTGCTTTATGCATTTTTGAGAATATCAAGACCCCTGATACTGTTTCTTACAATACAGTCCTTACTGGGTTTGAAGACAGTAAATGCGCACTCCTTTTTGCTCGTGAAATGCATTCAGTCGGGGTCGTTTTTGATGCAGTAACATATACAAGTGTGCTTGCGCATTGTGCGGACGGGCAGGAGTTTGATTTTGGTTTTCAAATGCACTGCCTTGTTTTGAAGTTTGGTTTGAAGATGGAGATTTTTATCGGAAATGCACTTGTGACCTTGTATTCGAAATGTGGAAAGATCGCACATGCTGACAAAGTATTCAGAGAGATGCCCCACAAAGATTTGGTTTCTTGGAATGCAATTCTCTCAGGCTATGCCCAGGAGGGTAGTTATGGATTGGTAGTCATTTTGGGATTTATTGAGATGGTAAAAGGAGGCATGAATCTTGATCACGTCTCAATGACTAGCGTAATTTCAGCTTGTGGTCAGGAGAGGAACTTGGATTTTGGGAAGCAGGTGCATGCTCTGTCAATGAAAAGTGGCTATGGCACTCATGTTTCAGTTTGTAATGTTTTGATGTCAATGTATTCAAAGTGTGAGATTGTTGAAGATGCAGAATTGGTCTTTGAGAATATTATTGATCATAATGTAGTGTCTTGGACGACGATGCTGTCCATAAATGAAGAGGATGCTGTGAATTTATTCAAGGAGATGATGAGACATGAAATATACCCAAATGATGTTACGTTCGTTGGACTGATTCATGCAATAACAAAACATAGTATGATGCAAGAAGGCCTAATGGTCCATGGGTTTTGTATAAAATCGAACTTTCTTTCTGAAATTAATGTGGCAAATAGTTTCATTACCATGTATGGTAAGTTTAAGCTAGTGAAAGACTGCTTTAATGTTTTTGAGGAGCTTGACCACAGAGAGATTATATCATGGAATGCTCTGATATCTGCATATTCTCTAAATGGGATGTACCAAGAAGCTTTGCAGGTTTTCTTGACTGCTTCAAAAGAATTACAACCAAACCCTTATACATTTGGTAGTGTTTTGCATGCAATTGCCTCATCTGAATCAATTTCTCTGAGGCAAGGGCAACGATGTCATGGTTATATAAGAAAACTTGGATTGAATACCGATCCAGTTGTGTCAGGTGCACTTCTTGATATGTACGCAAAGCGTGGGAGCATATGTGAATCTCAGAAGATTTTCAATGAGTTGACTCAGAAAAGCCAAGTTGCTTGGACAGCTATAATATCTGCCCACTCGAGGCATGGGGACTATGAATCGGTCATGAAGTATTTCAAGGAGATGGTGATGGAAGACGTGAAGCCTGACTCAATCACTTTCCTCTCTCTGTTGACATCATGTGGTCGCAACGGAATGGTTGATAAAGGATTCGAAATTTTCAATTCAATGGTTAATGACCATTCTGTTGAACCATCTGCGGAGCATTATTCTTGTATTGTTGATATGTTGGGTAGGGCTGGGAGGCTGAAGGAGGCTGAAGAACTTCTGTATCAGATTCCTGGAGGACCTGGGATATCTGTGCTACAAAGCCTGCTTGGAGCTTGTAGAGTTTATGGAAACGTAGAGATAGCAATTAGGGTATCTGATGCTTTGATTGCTATGGAACCTAATGAATCAGGTTCTTACGTTTTGATGTCTAACTTGTTTGCTGAGACGGGAAAGTGGGAAAAGGTTGCAAAAATGAGGACTATGATGAAAGACAGGAAAGTGACAAAAGAAGTGGGATTTAGCTGGGCAGATGTTGATAACTCCGTATATTTGCATGGATTTTCGTCAGGGGACAAGTCTCATCCCCTGTCTAAGGAAATCTATCTGATGGCTGAATTGCTGGGATCAGAAATGAAAAGAAGAAGGGCAGACTCTGTTAACATTTGATCATAAGAGACGGGAGGCTCCAGCATAAACAGATCAATCATACTGGGAAGGCTAAAAGAACGGAAACCAATATTCTTTCGATCCTGTACCCATCTTTCTGTGGGTTGGGTGTGCGGTTGTGACGTCGGGCAAAAGAGTGGTGTATGAGGTTCACTTGCTTATGGGAGACTGGATGATCTATTATTGGAATTATTAGACACTTGAGCGCAATCAATTATATTTCATAATGAGCTACAAGTTTTGGTATTTGACATTTAGAATCAAGTTAAGATGGAAAACTTGTAGAGGGAATTGTCTTATTGGTCCTCTGAGCAATGCAGTAATTCATGGGGAAGGATAGTGCTAATGAAGCAGGAGCATATCTAATTCGTAATGAGGTTTCTTAACTCATTTCCTTTTCCATAGTCTAGCGGTGAATATTTAATCACTGGTTTCTTCAATTGTATGTCAAGGGTTCTGAACTTCTGAGTTGATTTTCTGGTGAAAGTGAACATTCAGTACTAAAAGATACCCAGTCGTCCATTTTATGTTCTCCATGAGTACTTTTCTTTGATGAGGTATGTTCAGCTTTTTTTAGTTGATTGCTTACTATCTCCCTGGTGTCATGTCAGTGTTACCATTTTTGTAGTAGTTCAACATCCTTATCTCAAGGAGCTTTGTGAAATCATAAAATCTTTCTATTTATATTCTTTCTTCTACTACGTGAGCATGAAAGCCAAGATCTATACATTGGTGTAATCGATGAAAGTTTGGTAGGAAGGCTTATGTTTTACTTCATTCCGTCCTCCATATATGATTTGTCTGCTGGATGGGCTTAAATTTTGCCATATTGTCATGTGTCTCTGCATATGCTCTGCTGTAGTTCTGAACTATACAAAATATTTGTTATGTTTGAATGTTAGGGTGAGATATTGTGTAAGCTTTTGGCTTGTCACCTTCACTGTTTGACCATGCATTCATCAAGCATTTAAATGTATACAGAGAATTAGGGTTTCATCACATCTTTTATCCCAAATGATCCAATCATTCACATTCTATAGTAGTTCTTAAGGCTACAAAATTTGTTGACTAATTTTTGTGGGATTCTTGTTCTCTCTCTGTAGGCTGGACAGTTGAATGAAAGATGAATGGCCGAGATCGGATAGTGCGTCTCCTATGGAGATGAGATGAAGGATTTGAGCACATGCAAAAAGCGATAATAGATCTCGTATCTTGTTGTTTCCTTGACTTGTCACTTCCTTTTCTACCATGTGGCCAAATTTATATCACTTAGTAAACTATTGCTCCTACAAATGTTCCCTTGCTCAAAAACATCTTCCTTACTATAAATCAGGTTAAATCTCTGAAGCTGGGCAATGCAAGATCATGCAGAACAAATCAGGTTTCTTGTGTCACTGACAAGACAACTACATACAGGTCTTGGGGCATTTTTGTGGACATATCCATTGCCCCTTGTCCTTATGTTTCATTTTGCTGACACATTGGAAGACTTGCAGTTGTCGACCTGACCATTTGAAGATTTGAAAATTTTCCTTCCTTCTCTCCCTAGTCCACATGAATGAGGAATAAAGAATGATCTGAAATTAGATGGATGGATAACATCGTGCCATTGTAGACATAATCCTTATGTTTGTTTTCGGTTTTGGGCCATCTCAGAGATGGCCCAAAACAGAAGCAATGTTTGCCATTGCTTGTTTTGCCATGTTTTTGTCTTGTTTCTAAGTATTTTGTCTTGTTTCTAAGTATTTAATTTTTAAATACAAATATATTTTATTTTAACCACTTAATATTTTATACGTAATATTTTCTACATCATTGGAATAATTAAAAATTTTAAAAAATATAAAATAATATAATTATTCTACGCGGTTAATTCATATATTATATTATTTGAATAATGTATTTAAATTTATCACCTCAAATATAACAACTAACAAAAAATATTGTTAATCCATTATTAGAGTGCATTTAATTATTTTTAAAAGTGTATTTACATAAATTATTTTTTTCATTTCCATACATATATAATTAGAAAATAATATTTATTTTAATCCACTCACAACTAAATAAATTATATATTTTTATACACATATATATATAAATATATATAAAAGAGACATGATTTGACAATGAACAGTATTTTTTGTCTCCCCACTACCCAACATCAAACATAACATACTTATTTTATATTATCTCCAAAAACAAATCCAAACATACACACTATCTCTAACTTATTTTTATTTATCTTTGTTTTTCTCTCTCTATCTCCACAAAATACCCAAAAACAAGTTAAAAACAAAACCAAACATAATGAATGGTTGTCGGGAAAAATGTTGTTTGTGGAACTACCACTGGAGCTGATCTTCTCTGCTCCGGTATGTCTCCGTTTCTGTACTTGAGAGTTCTGCACTTAGCTACTTTCATTGCCAACTCTTGATTCTTCTGGCTGTTACGTATGCTTTTCCATTTTTCCCTGTTACTATTAATGAATACGTGTCTTATGTTTTTATTAAATTAATATTGTAATTATAAAAAAAGTTAATAATTAAATGTAATTTAAGAAATGAATTCTCAAAATGTCTGTCAACTTGAACGATTGTTTTAATATATAGGAAAACTTAAACAAGTTAAAAATACCAAATTTAAATAACAATATAATATGAATATATTGTAATCTTCATTAGCTTTTCTCTTTTTGATTTTGATCCCTAGTAATGTTTTCTTTTTTGCTTCCCTTGATGAATTTTGTTACATACTTTCTTTTCAAATTGTTAAGAGTTTCTTCATCATCACTCAAGGCTTTCTATCTCAAATTAATAGTCTTTTTCTGCCTTATTCCAGTCAAGATCTCCTCATCTTTGTCATCAATTTCATAATGTCTTGCCTTCTTAGTTCTTACTAATGAGTATTATTTTTGGCCCATCATCCTGTATTGGTTTAGTTGATGTCTTACTTTTTTCTGATTTCCTAGTTGGTGTTGTGTCTTTTGAATATCTCTGCTATGACGTTGAATCTGCCATTGATCACTTATTCTTTTTTGTTAATTGCATTGAGGAATCAAAACACTGTAGAAGTTTGTAAACATTCCTATAAAGAAGTTAAAGAAATGTTGTGTAAGTACCAAGACAAAGTACGAATGATCATATAAATTCATAATTTGAGAGGAATTAAAACTATTGTTTTATATATTTATCTAAAATTAAGTAAACTTGAACATAAAATGTTTTATTTTATTAATATTATTGATCTTTAAAATTAATGATCGAGGCATATTTTAGGCGAGAAAATGGGGTGTCGTGCATTTTAGGCGACAAAATGGTCTTATATATTTATCTAAAACAATGCTTTTATCATTAATGTTTTATGAAAATCAACTTAAAGATGTAAAAAACAAAAATGCAATGGTGATTCTTTGCAGCTGCAGCATAAAAACGATTCACAGTTATAGTCGATAATCAAAATAGTCTATATAAAATACATATGCAATAAAATGAGGTATGAGCAAACTGAACTCGGTATGATCTTCAAATCCATGGAGAAAATTAAAGAACAATTAACTAAGGAGAAATGATATCCTTACACATTATCAAATTTCAAAGCGTAAGAAATATTAATGAACTAAAAGAAGAATTTATATTGTACAGGGAATATATAGTTTTGACAATTTATATATATTTTTATTTAAGCATAGAATTAACAGTATGTTTTCTAACTTTCACGGCCACATACATTCTTCTTCTTGTGAATTGATATCAGGAAGCGTTTGTTTTTCAGTTGAATTAATAATTCTAAATTATTACTTTTAAAAAAATGATAAAAGGAAGAAAAATTCTGAATTACACTGTCAATGATGGCAACTTGTATTTGTCTTTATTTTCTATAATGCTATGGGAAAGCCATAAGGACTTTCTCGTTTTAGCCATTGTACGGTATCCAAAACCCCAAAAAAAGGTCCAGATATTGTATCATTAAAACTTGATTTTCATCTTATTCTTATTTTCAATCAGTACTGATGCTTTTATAGCATTCCTCATTGCTGCGCAACCATAATCTCTTCATTCAAACACAAGGGGAAGACATATGATATCAATTATATTCGGCACTCAAATGGTACATTCTTGACAAGAAAAATGGAACAACCTAAGGACCAATTCCAAATTTCTATCTTGAGCAGCAACTCTAAAACTTGGGAACATAATTACAAAATATTATCTCAACAATGTCTAAAGGGTTATTGGTATGTGTTGCACGGGATAAGTTGCTTGAGGACAACCATTTAATGTTTAACCTTTCATTCCAACATGCAGCAGAGCACATTCATCTGGGCTGACCTCAAACTGCACTTAAGCCCAAGTTTTCATCTAAATTATGTTCAAAAAATTTTGTTTGTTTAGAGCTCAGGACATGAACTGAGAAGATCCACAATCTTGGAAGACATGCCAAGAACGAGTCAGTTTGGAGTTAAGGACTCCAACTTCTTTTCATAAAGCTTGGCACGCCTCAGGGCATCCATAGCCTCAGCTTGCTTTCCAGAACGTTTTAAGTTCACTGCCTTAACCTTCTCTGCCTTGATTCTTTGTAGCAATTGCTCTCTCTCTATGTTAACATTTTCAGTATTATCTATGTTTGATTTGGTTGACTCTGGTCTTTGTGTGCCCTGAGATGCAGTTCGTGCATCTTCTAGTCCAATTGATTGCAAAGCAGATAAAAGCTGAGGATCGAGGAAATCCTCAATGCTAACATCATCTGGTTCGGCACTTTTGGAAGACACTGCAGAATCATGAGAATCCAATTCTTGCAACTGGGTTTCTAGAGCTTTTGCCAGTTCGAATTCAGCATCAGCTTCAGCTATTTTACCTTCTCGTCTTAGCTTAAGAGATTGGCGCTTGTGACTAAGGGACTCCTGCTGCAGTTTGAACCTCTCACGGCTGGATAACGGTTTGGGAGCTGAACTAGGACTTGCTTCCTTTCTGTCCATAGAAGAAACATCAGAGACTGGCGCATCAGTAGATTTGATGCTACTTTGAGATGTATCGCCCTCCATTTGCTTTTCCAAGAGCTTTGCCAACCGGAGCTCCTCTTTGGCTTCTGCCAACTTTCCTTCTCTCTTCAAGGCGACTGCCTTCCTCTTGTGAGCCAAGATTTCTTGTTTGACCGAACTAGAATGTGTTTGAGAATCTGTTGCTCGAGAAGAGTTCAATTCATCAATGTGAGACTTCTTCAGAGCTGAGATTTCTTCTTGGACGGAACTAGAATGCAGTTGGGAACCTGTTGACTGAGAAGAGCTGAGGTCATGAATATACAACTTCTCTTTCTCAGGAAATATCTCTTCAGGTTTCTCAAGTTTAACCTTGTCTTGGTTTCGCGAATCTCCCATTCTGTTTTCATGCAGATCCACCTGAGTAGAAGATTTGGTATTTTGCAGAGCACCAAAGGATGCATCTCCTCCATCATTTGTAGATGAAACTTCTCTTTGTGTTGGTTTTTCATACTCTTGCAACTGTGCCTCCAATGATTTCGCATTTTCGAGCACTTCATCAGCTGCCTCAGTATCTCCTTGGCGTCTCAGAGTAAGTGCTTTTCTTTTCAATGATAATAGTTCTCTCTGGATTTCACTCTTACTTTTTCTAGATGTCCCAGTTTCTACATTGACAACAGATTGTGTAATAGAGGAACTACTTGCATAATTTGGGGCCACTATGTTTTCTTTCGATATGACAGATGAAACTTTGTCATTTGCTTCCATTATGGTGGTGGATGGAACTTTCACATTATCTTCATCCTCCCACCCCAAGTTCTTCAACAGAGAAAGGTAAGTTGGATCATGCAAATCTTGATCTGTTACTTCCGCTTCGTCTCCATCACCCACAGCAGTCTGTGTCATAGTGTAAGCCTGCCTACTGCCAGTACTTGGCTGTGCAACAACAGGAGATTTATTCATCTCTTCAAGTTGTTCTTCAAGAACCTTAGCCTTTTTCAGTTCTTCTTCTGACTCATCCAGTCTACCCTCCCTCCTGAGAGTTAGAGCCTTCTTTTTCAGAGCGATAAGCTCTTTCTGGATTGTCAATTTACTCTTTGGAGCCGGTTTTGGGCCTTTATCATTCCTACGACCAACATTTTCAGCACTTTCCGCGGTGGAAAAGAATGGTTCTTCCACAGATTGGGAGTCTGAATTTTTCTGAAGGTCTCTTTCAAGTACTTTTGCCTTCTTTAGCAGTGCCATTGCTTCTGCAGTATTGCCTGCCCTTTTCTGATTTAGAGCCTCTCGTTTCAAAGACTGAATCTCAGTTAGTAATGATTCACTGCTAGACGATGAAACAGGACCATGAATATCATCAGAATAGGCATCATCTTCAGCCCAACCCAATGATTTCAGTGCAGATGCCATTTCTGGATCTTCCATGTCCTCATCTGTCACTTCAAAATTTCCATCCACACCAAGATCATCAGCAATACCAAGCAAGCTATTGAAATCAAAATTCATATCAGTTTTATATCCAGATAACAAATCATCATGCCCATCAGAATCTATACCCCGCATCAGTGATGAAAGTTCATCATCAGAATCATCAGCCCCACCCAAAAGTTCTTCTTCCTCTATTTTCCTCTCAAGAATTTTAGCTCTCTTTAATTCTTCCTTGGCCTCAATAAGGTTCCCTGCACGCTTCAGATCAAGAGCCTTTTTCTTATGAACAATAACCTGAGACCTGTCGGTGCCGCTAGCTTGCTTCTCTTTACCGGGCTTCTGAGAGATTTCTCTGAGAAGTGAAGACAGCTCACCCTCCAAGGTCAAAGTTGCAGGTTTTTTCTCAGCATCACGAAGATCTACATCCGACCACCCCAATTCTTTGAGTTCAGCTGAAAGATCATCCTTTTCTTTACCCTTCATAGCTGGGGGCTTAATTTTGTCAGCAGATGCGCTAAAATGATCTTTAATTTGCTGAATATCATCTGTGTTACTGGAAGATAAAGCTTTTCTACGATTTTTTCTGAGAGATATCTCCAATGCTGCAGCCTGCCTCTCAAGCTCTTTCCCCCTTTTAAAGGCTTTTAAGGCTTCATCAGACTTTCCTTCAGCTTTCAAAGTTTTGTACTTCTGCTTTTCAACCAGAGCTTGTTCACGCAACTCCTCAGGGGTAGCAGATTCTACCTCTGTCAACATTCGAGTTGGCTGATCAAGAGACAGATTTCTGACAATATCACCTCCTTCAACCTGAGTGACTCCTTGTTCAATGTTAGAAGATGATGTGCTGCCTGTTCTTTGTGTTGAGAAAAGTTTATCCTCATTACCCAGAATCTGATTTAGAATATCATCCTCTTTCTTTCTGGAGCCACCTGCACAGAGCTATATATTAAAAAACAAGAAAATATCTCTGCAAAACATAGCATCATTAAGCTTGAAGTTGAATCTTGATACTATCATTCAGCTTTTTATTGAAATGATAGAAAAAGTAAACCAAAGAACCAAAATGGGGGTGAGCAAACCGTAATCAAAGAAAACATGGATTCTAAAACGACAATGGAGCGAAGTTAAAACCTCTGACAGTAATAAGATCCTTGAATGTGTACCTTTTGCAGCTCTATTTTTATATCCATGTCGCATTTCAAATCGAGCAGCCTCTTCTAGCTTTTTGCAGGGTTCGCAAATACGCACCGGTGAATCACCTTGTCCGCGTAAGACCATTCTTTGCTGGGTACAACTGTTACAGAATATGCCCCCACACCTCCGGCAGTGGTGCTGGAATCCATGGCATCAGAAGTGAATAGTGAGAGGAGTTCAAACAATAGAGTTATGTCTTCCATAAATTTGCAAATACCAACTATTGCTGGAAACCATTTCATTTCTGTGAGATGGGGAGGAAGGCAGCATTCAGAAGGAACAGATGTGGTGATAATACTGTTATAAGTTCGAGAACGGAAGTATAAATTATTCCTGAATTTCTGCTCTAAGAGTGAGAAATTGAATTATGGGTCATAAAATTTCCAATCCCATGACATCCTTTTCCCTAAAACACAATTATATACCAGAATTTGCAGAGAAGCTAGACTGATTGCTCTCACAGTTTTAATAATATCTCATACAATATAAAAGGCCTATCAATGAGAAATAAGTACCAAATAAGCGGAAATAGATGTCACCATAAATCAAAGAATAGAAATCCTGCAGCCCTCATCCTCATATAGTCATATTGGAGATTGTACATGACAAGTAAGAAACCTTTCAAAGGCTCAAGGTGCTGCAAATTCCACTATGACTACCAACTAAGAAAAACTGTCCATTCTTAGACCAACATTGGTTATTATCCTAGCCGATCTTATCAAGTTTGCATTCCGCGAATATCTTTTCTGTATCTTGTCTTGTAAGTGTGGGAGCATCCTATCATTCATCTGATCTAGGTTAATGTACTTTACTACACACCCAACCCCACCCCCCCAAAGGAGTTAAAAAAACCGAAAACTATAACATAGACCAGAAATAGCCATAAATAACCAAAAGAGAAGCATAGAATCTACCCCAAGGACAAGCCATGTTTTTCATCTAACTGGAGGAATAGTTAATAAGGTGCACAATATCTAAAACTCACCGAGCACACAAGCTGCAATCAAATAAAAACCTCAAAGTAGGAACAAACTTCACAGCCACAGAGGTACTGAGACAGTGAAACCAGTAAACCAGCCTAATCCCTTGACACCTAAAGAAACATACTGCAGCATAAACCTCAAACAAAACACTCTCTACAAAAATCCATCAACAAGAACAAATCATACTACTCTTATTGTATAACATCAAGACCACAGAACAAAACCGAAAATCCTATGACATCAGTGTTACAAAAACTGTATATTCTGTCCAAACAATATCGTGCAACATAATCCAGGAGAAACAGTTCAGTCCCACAGGGATCTAAAGAAAACGTCAACACCTATATCACAAACAAACCCACAAACTATTAACTCGTCGATCATCGATTTTACATCCCAAGATCAAAACTTTCACTCATGAAACCCCGAAACAATCAATTCCAGTACACGGTATCAAAAGAAATCAACCAAGGACTACCCACATCAAGCATCATAACCCACTAGCAAAAACCTCAACAACAACAACAATCGCAGAAATGGGTATTCAAGAAACCTGGTGAGATCATAACGGCGGGCAAAACAAGGTCAATTAGTAAGAATCAACAGACCTTGCGATTGATGAAAGTGAACTGCGAGGAACATCCCTGGCAATGCGAGGCATCAACTACCCAACTACTACCCCTCAGCGATGGCTTTGGAGGCAACCCAATTTTCTCCAGCATCTTCCTTCTTGTCCCCTTCGCTTTTGTTTCTTGATTTTTTCTCTAGATCAATTTCCCCTCAGTGAGTTCTTCTTCTCCAAGTATTGCGCAGTAATAAGTATAGGATTACAATTGAAATGGGACAAAAAATCAAGAGTAGTAGTAAAGAAAGAAGGGGTGGTTTCTCCGCACCGCAGGCTCTTGACTTTCACCGAAAATGGGGAAAAGTTCGCCCAAACAATGAATCTGAGTTGCACTTGTCCTTGTGGATGAGGTCAATCGTGTTGGCCTGAGTCATAATTTTTTTCAAGGGGGTTTGCAGATAGATTGAAGGGATAATTATACTCTCCTACTAATTATATATAAATTTTATATAATTCGAAAATTATATTAGTTATTCTCGATTTTTATTTTTGTATGCTAACTAAGTTTCTTCATAAGTAAAAATTCATTAAATTTGTGATATTAATAAAAAATTTAAATAAAAAATAGTCTTAATTAATTTATAATTAACTTATTGTGGGTCAAATAATTTTTTGGATTAAATTAATCTTAAAAAAAATTATAAATATATAAATTATATAATATTTTTATGTCGAATCATGGATCATATCCACAACTCGACTCAAAAAATAATTTTTTTTTTTAAAAAATTATTTTTTGAATTATTTTTCTTTTTCGTTTTGTTTAATTTTTCGTAAATAAATTATATTCAATTATTTTTAACAACACAAAATAAAGAATTAATTACTTTTTGTCATCCAAACTATAAACATCTTTACAATTTAGCATCTAAATTTTTTTTGTGTCAAATTACCATTTCAACTTTACGAAATTTTGCACTTTGTCATCTATAACTATTTTTCCACCAACTTTTTGTCAAAAAAAGACCATCACATGCAGTGTACGTATGCTACTTAAGGGTTATGTAATGTGATATTTTGTACATACATACAGCATATGATATTTTCGGATAGAATGATCAACAAAAAAAAGGGAATCATATATAGCAAATTACAAATTTCACAAAGTTGATATGGTAAGTTAACAAAAAAATATATATAGATGCCAAAATGTAAAAATGGACATAGTTTGAATAACAAACTACAATTTAATCCTAAAAGAAATGTCTTACGTGAGGTATGTTAAAATATTAATATTAAACAATTATTTTTCTAATAATTTAAATTTTTAAACTCGTTTAACATATTTTTGGATGGTTTTCAATAATTCTTTGAATATATTCCCAGTTCATATATTGATTAATGCATTAATTTTTCTTTACAAGTTTTGCTTATGTATGCAACTAATGAATTTGAAACATTCTTGCCCAAACCCTATGGGAAAGGGGCTGATGTGTTAACCAGTGCATATCTTTAGGCAAAAGAGTTTACTGTAAATAACATGTCTACAAATCTATAAATTCATCTCCCACATCACCAAAATATTAATTTCATCTACTTTTATTAATATTACACAAAGAAATTCCCTAATAATTCGACAAGAAATGGAAAGCCGAAGTCGTCCCCACAACGAGGCAGAACAAGCTATGAGTCAGGGTCAGGTAAGAATTTTGTTGCAAATCGTTGGCAACAAGGATTTACACAAAACAATTTCCGTGGAAAATATATGTTTTTAATTTTCATAGTCTTTGGTTTTTTTGACTTTTGGAAATGTTTGCCAAGATTTTACTTTTATTGTTTATAACTTTGGTTGAATGTGTACAAAAATAACTGATTGCAGATGAGGAGGGATGAAGAAATGAACCAACAATCAGACATGCAGAACCAAGGTCATGCCACCAACTTCCTTCAAGAGGTACCTCTATTTCTGTAAGGCTAATATAATTTTAGTAATATAACTTAAGAGGTCATATTTTGGATATCGTACCAATTATTTTTCATAATTTAGTTCTGTAATTTTAGAATTTGGTAATTTTAGTCATACCCAATTAACTTACAATGATAGTCCTATAATTTATGGTGGGTGGCATTTTGGTCTTGCACGAATTGATTTATATATCTGAAATTGCAAATTAATTTGGTCTTGTGTGAGTCACATACAATTTTGCAATAATTTTAAAGTTATAAAACTGCAATATTGTGAAAATCAATTTGCGTAGGACCAAAAATGCCACTCTCTCGTAAACCGCAGGAGTAAAATTGCATTTTTTTTTTTTTTCCAAATCTTGAAATATATTCCTTGCCCATTATAGGGGGAATGTTGTAAATAGCCATTAAATTTGTATTTAAAATTGTTTTAGTCTATTATCTTTCTAACGATGTAAAATTTATATTTAGCCACCAGAATTTGGTCATGCTATGTCTTTAGGAGTCAATGTATCATATGATACCTTTTCAAATATTAATCTTATGTTAAAATAAAAATAAAAAAAGATATATGTTCTATTTTAGAAATAATATATAATGATATAATTAACTCTGAAAAATATAGTATGTGCAGTCACATATGTTTGTTACGACCTTTTAATTCGTGGAAGGTCGATTGAGGGATTGGAACGAAACAACATATGAAATATAATTTTTGTTTTAGGTTAATTACATTTTGTCATTCAAATTATGTCCGTTTTCTTATTTTAGCATCTAAACTTTTTTTTGTGTCAACTTACTATCTTAACTTTGCGAAGTTGCATTTTCCCATATATGATCAATTTTTTGTTGATTTTTTGCGAAAAAAACATCACATGATATGCTTATGTGAAAAATATCACATCATATAACCCTTAAATATTACATGTGTACTAAATGTGATGTTTTTTCAACAAAATATTTGGTGAAAAACAGTTATAAATGGCAAAGTATAAAATTTCGTAAAGAAGAAATGATAAGTTGACACAAAAAAAAAATTAGATGTCAAAGTGTAAAAACAGTCATAATTACAAAATATAATCATTTCAAAATACAAATTATATTTCATAGTTTTCTTCAACAATTTTAAGCCTTATTCGTACGTACTCTAATTTAAATGTATCTTAACAATATTTTGAATATTGAAGACTGGAACACAAGCGAAGAACATCGCACAAGGCGCGGTGAATATAGTGTGGGGAGCTGCAGTAGGCGCCGCTAACATGGCCCAAGGGGCGGCTCAAGGGGCTGCTACCATGGCCCAAGGGGCGGCTCAAGGGGCTACTACCATGGCCCAAGGGGCAACCGATACGGTCAAGAATACTCTAGGGATGAATTCTTCCGACACCACCACCAGCAGCACGGGTGGTTCCACCGTGGATTATTCTGACGGCAACACCAACACGGGAGGCTCCACCGTGAATCATCCTGATAGAACCGCCGACATGGGAGGCTCAGCCTACCCCAACGCCACAAATTATACAAGCAACCCTCATAATACTAGGACTTGAAATACTTCAATATTCTATACATATTTTTCTCGTGCAATTTATCCCCTTTACAGTCATTTGTGCATTGTCCTAATTAAATTGGACTGACCCTGTTAAAATGGCCATTTATTTAATAATTTCTAAGTAATGATATCCGGTTTTTCATTCAAATGACCACATCCATTTTCTTCTAATAATATTTTATTTCTTTTTTTTTTTTTGGTGATCGTGTCCCACCCAAAATATTTTAAAATGAATTTCGAATAGATGGAAATCATGAATTTTGTATGTATTAGTTTTTTTTTATAATTAAGAGCGATGGACTATTATTAATTTGAATAAATTAATCATAATTATTTCTGTCAGATGTCAATATTTAACAAAGACCATTATAACAATCATAATCTGATCAATAATATCAAATAAACTAAATCTAACCAACACATACTATTCAGTAAACTCAACGCATACTATTTAGTAGACACAACACCTACTATTCAATAGACACAACATCTATGCATAAGATGGGATTCGAACCTATCATCTCTAAGGTTATGGGGCCTCAACTTCTCCAATTTAGGTAGGCCTCATTGGATCTTATCTTATATCACACAATGATGAATCTTATTTGGATTGGTGGTAGATCTTAAATGAGTTCAATTCAGTTATTTAAACTAATTGACGATTTAATTGTTTATCTCTAAAAGAAAAATAATTCAAATAAACTAACTAAATCAATTTACTCCTTTAGACATGTTTATATAAGGGGGTATGTTGAAGTTAATATAAGAGGCATTTATGATTTAACTAAGTAAATAATTGCAAAAATAACCTTTCTTTACTTAACAAAAAAATAAAAACTCAAATATTTTTATCAAAAATTGCGCTTGCGTCATATGTAGTATACAAGAGAGCCCAATAGTGCATGATAAGAAGCCGAGATACAATACCTTCCTCGTCACATTTTTGCTGCCCACAGAACGTCAGTAGTCCAGTCACGATGGGGCCAATCAAAATGCAGGGTACGCCCTTTGTTTTAATGATCAACCTAACAGAGGGTACTCAGGCGGATGCAAATTGAAAATTTTGGCTACTAAATCTAATAATATTGAAATTTGGGGTATTAAAACTGAAAAATAATATAATTTGGATACGAAAAATGAAATTATCCCGTAGAAAATATACGTGCATTAATTTTGATTAAATGATATATAATTTTGTACCTTTTTATTATAGATCTAATATCGGCTACTATTTAGGAATATAATTAGGAAAGATGTAGAAAGTATTGATTATTGTATTAATTACTTATATATACATTTAATTAAAGAAGAATAAGGATTATAAGTACCTTGCAAAAATTAATAACTTTAAGATTGTGCAGAAAATTCTTATGTTGTATTAAATCATATAAAAAAATTGATTGTAATAATACATAATAAATATTAAGAAGAAATTATTCATAAAATAAAATGAGAATCATTACGGTAACAATATGATGATATCATCAATTTAACTCTTGTATTTATCGATTTTATAGTTATAGAAGATTACAAGAATAATTGAACAATAGTTGACTAATTGTTCTCATTTTAAATTAGTGGATTATCTTTGAATTAGAAATTGTATTCTCTTTTCTTTTAAATCAATAAAATTTATTTATTTATATTTTTTTTTTGTCCTATAATTATTTTGCCATGCACAAAATTTTGTGTGAACAATTAATATACATCAATCTATTATATATCAATAAAAAAAATCACTAATAATAACCACATTATTTACAGATACCAATTATCAATAATTATTATTACAAATATAAAAAAGTATTCATACATCTAGTAAACTTGGATACCAGATCTATAAATTTTTAGTATATTACATCAACACTATTTAAAAATATATTTAATTACACAAACACCCCCTATTTTTAATAAAATTATAATTACATTTTTTAAGTTAAAATTATAATTTACCTCAACATTCTCTATATTTAAGAAGTTTACAAGTACATCTGAAAGTAAATTGCAACAACACCCCTGATTTGTAGTTTTACAAAAAGCACAAAAATACTTTTGTAATTAAAAATAGGGATAATTACATAGTCCTAAGGTTAGATATGATATACGTGAATTTTCTATAATTTGAAAAATTATATTTAGTACCCTTGATATTTATTTTCGTCTAACAAATAGATCTATCGTTAATTAGTCAAAATTTAAAGAATTTATTGATATTGACACAAATATTGAATGAATATTCATATTTACCTTAAATTAATTTATTACTAACTTTTTACAGGTTAAATATATATATATATATATATATATATATTTACCAAACTAACATTATAAGAGCGAAGATGTATCTTCCCACATGCATTAGCGCATGTAAGAATGTATAAAGATAATTTGACTTAACTAACAGATGGTCTAATATCAATAAATTTTGTAAGTTTTAACTAACAGATTGTCTATTATTTGAATGAAAATAAATGTTCAAAATACTAGACTTAATTTTTTGAACACAGAACGTTTATATATAATTACACTAAATTTCAGGGGAGGTGGTGCAATTTTCTCTTAAAAACAACCTCACAAATTTTGAGGTAATTTCCCCTAAAATTTTAAGATTTTCAACTTTTAAATAATTGGACTTTAATTGCGTGTTTGAACTAATTGCTTCAT
This sequence comes from Sesamum indicum, assembly GCF_000512975.1. Lineage (NCBI taxonomy): Eukaryota > Viridiplantae > Streptophyta > Magnoliopsida > Lamiales > Pedaliaceae > Sesamum > Sesamum indicum. The sequence continues at coordinate 4,036,522 of NC_026154.1, forward strand.
TAAAATGCAAATTAAGAGAGTAATGACCATGAGCTAATCTCTTGGTGTGATTATTAAATATTTTCATCAGCTCCTAAATTTATGTTGGTTGATCTATATTAGTTGAGACTTTTGATATTTCGTGGAACTAAATTAATTTATGAACTTTTAGAATCTAATATATAAGCTTGTGGATAAGATTTATACCCCATAATTACAAAGTTTTTTCAAGAAAATAAATAAATTAAAAAAAAGAATTTCAAGAACACCAAAAATCATATAAATTAATCCCTGCCCAAATCTATTTAATTACAATCAAAGATCACTCCGGTACGCATATAATAGTATAGATAAATATAGAATTAGGGTTGTATAAGATATTGATTTCGTTCATCATCGATCCTCCTCCTCATCATTATTATATATATATATATATATTCCATCTTAGGTGAAATATTAAAAAGAATAGATCCCCTCAGAAACCAACAAAATATACATTGCAAAAGAAGGCAAAAAGGTGAAACATTCAGCCACTCTTTCATGTCATTTCTATAAAATCCACCCCACATGCAAAGTTCTTGATCTGGGACATTTTCTTTTATTATTATTTTTTTCTTTTTTCATTCTTCTGCAGTGATAAGCCAATAAACTATATATTATTACTTGATTTCTCTGGATTTCTTTTCTTTAATACGGGTTCTTTTTCATTGTGTTTTTATTATTTCAGCCCACAAAAATAGAGTCTTTTATCTTGTATGTTTGCTTTGTATAAAGATGGTGAAAGTCCCAGATCTTTTGTTTACAGATGAGAAGGCTGTCGTCGGAATCGCGACACGGGTTTCTCAAAAATGGGTTTGAATGTTTGATGTGTATTAGCAGTTGATCACACCTACGATGAATGATGGTGATGTTTTGGAACCGTCAATCTCGTGCTGAAATCATCGAAATAGATGGATGCATGTAAAATGTTTTCTGGTGAAAATGTAAACTATTGAGGAATCTTGGAAACTGACCCAAGAAATCTCAGTTCTGGAATCTGAAAGGGTGTCAGCAAAAAAGCGCTGGATGGAATAGAATAGACCTCTGGATCTCTTGTTAATGCAAGCAATAGTACTTAGTATTTTCCTATCATCACTGTGTTTTTATGCAGTAATCGCATGTCATATCTTCGGATGTCAGCCAAAAGATTGTATAGCCCATGTAGACCTGCAGTATATCCAGTTCATTTATAGGCTTTTGCATGCGCACATATATTGAGAGAGAGAGAGAGAGAGAGAGAGAGAGAGGACAAGATTCTACGTTTAGGTTCTTGATTGCCAGAGCCTAAAAGGGTCTATTTCTCACCATCTATGCATTGAAAATATCATAGTTTTAGGGCTGTTTCTTTTATGAAATTGTATACAAACATTAGGCCTGATAATTATTTTCAAATATTTCAAAAAATAGTGTTTTAGTAGCTCTCTTATTAATTGTTTTTGAAGATTAATTGTGGCATTGACCTGACACACATTTATGTCTGAGATAAAGAAAAAAGGACAAGCTTTTCATCATTAGGCCTTAAAGCTTTCCTGTTAAGTTCTTTCTTTTCATGGATATGAGAAAATATGTTACTCTTTTCAATGATTAGTGTTTGTAGTTGTACTAGCTAAGAAAAAATGATGTTATTTAATGAATTTCGTAGTGAAGTATATGAAATTTTAGAATATGATATCACTGTTATGAAAAAGTGTAATTGTTGTTTTCTTGATCTTCTAACCACTAATTTAATTTTTTTTAAAAAAGGTGGTTACCATGTCATAATTAATTTACTTAGATGCTTCTCTTGGGCTTCGGAATTTGCTACAGGGAGTTACTTCATCATTCAAGAAGGGTAGTTACCATTCACAACTGCATTTACAAGTCTGGTGTTGCCCTTTGTCCTTTCTGTTGTTACAGTGATGCTCTCACTGGCTATTATGTGTTCAAACTTGTCTTAACCCTCTGCTTTTATGTCTATTGGGCTTTCTCCCCTTCTCAGTCTTCTTTCTACTTGAAAAGCTTTATACCATTCTTGTTTTAGTTTTTGTCTTAGTTCTTACAAAACCCCAAACGGAAATTTCAAAGATGGTGATGGGATTTGTGCCTTTTCTTTGTTGATGACTGGTATTGGCTAATCTTATTCAGAAAATTCAGTTGAGGAAGTAAGGCAAAAAAGATGATGGTTGAACAAGGAATGTCAGGAGGAGGTGAAGGTGAAAAGTTTCAAGTGCAATCATCTTTTGCTGTGAATGCCTGCCAACCAGCTCCTAGTTATCATCCATATCCGCCTCCTTTGGCAACATATGAAGATGTGTTGGGCTCTTGTGAGCTATTTTTGAATACTTTGAAAAAGCTCCACGCTTCAATGGGAACTAAATTCATGTAAGATGCTTTCTTTGCCTTTGTTTTTTGACATATATTTGGTGCTATTGGTTAGTGGAAGGATCTGATTTGGATTACTTGTTGAAGTGTTTCCATTTGGGAGTTTCTTCGAAAAGGGTGTTGTGTGAAAAGTTTTGAGGAATGTGTTACGTATGATTTGTCTTTTGGGTTGTTTTTGAAAAATGTTTTTTGTTGATCAGCAGTATCATGTATCTTTTAATGATTTATTCATTGATGTAACGTTTTAAACATAGATAAATGCATATGTAAAAAGATGTAATAATTGAATTATTCATATATGTATGTCTGTGTGTATAAACAGTAACGATTAAGGTTTTTCTTACAGAATTTGAGGAAAGATGTTCTTATGGGATAGATGTTTGTAAGAAGCCCAAAGAGCAGCAATAAATGGGAATCTTAACATCAATTATGATTTGGTGCTTTATGGAAAATCTGGCAAAAGGATTCCCATGAATAGCCTAGAAATTTTATGAATGTTATTTTATGTTTATGTTTATAGACACACATGCCGAGAATAATACAATTCGCGAACATCACTAGAGAAGTCTTTCTATATGGCCATATCCTATACAGAAAACCTGCTGAAAGTTTGTCTGGCCTGCATGTCTCTGATGCACCAATGAGGCATCTTTGCTAATACTTCTGTGTGTCTACTTGAACTTGATATTAGCCAATTACCACCTGATACAGAATGTAGAGGCAGGTCAGGTCTTATGTTCTGGTATTCTGGTGATGATGCTCACTTTTGATGAAAAAATGTGTGCTTTGTCCTAAAAATGATTAAGTCATAATTCTTGTATTTGAATGATAATGTGGACCTCCTAGAATAAGGCATTCTTGGTTCCACTCAGGAGTCTCAGCCCGAAGATTGTACCTTCCCGTTTTAATTGGACTCATCTGAGATCTTCGATCTCCCCTCAGACTTGAAGGGTTGGGGCTCAAAGAATTTCCTTCAGGAATGTGATCTATTTTGTTTGTGACTTGTTTATGGTTCCAACATAATAGTTGATGTCCAAGTATTGTCTTGAGCAATCATATAGCAGTATTCTGTCTAAAGAGAAATCATTACTTCCAGTTGGATCTGCATAAGTGCAACTATAATTTCAGCATGCCAAACTGATATCTCTGTGACTCATAGGCAGCTTCATTAGTTAGCTATAAGCAAATGGTTTTGCAGATGAATTTTCACTGGAAGCAAGCCCATTTTCTTGTTTATGACTTTACATTGTGTCCGATAATGTTTGTGTTGTCATCTTCCTTGCAATTGGGCATGATAATGACTGTTTGGAACCTCTAGGAAGCTTAAGTGTTCATGGATAAGATTGTATGTGAAAAGCACATCCAGCATTCAATTGCACATGTGAAACACAATGGTTAGGATGATCAACCATTTGACCACAATGAAGATTAAGTTTTCTTTGTAAAAGTGTTCTACGGAAGTATTTTTTTTTTAAAGTTCCTGAAATATTAGTCCAGTGTCCAATTTGAATCTTGAACTCCGATAATCAGTTGAAATCTCAACTGTATTTGAATATGAAATAAGAGGTTTATTATTTAATTCCTCTTTTTCGAGTTAGATTTTATGTTCGAGACAAGGTGATGTTTATAGAAGGTTGTTTTGCTATTGGTATGTGGTTTCTCGAATATTTTTACATTGTTGAGGGTGTTTTGCAATGAGTCTCTGTGTTTGTTTTCAACTTGCCAGATCTGTGATCTATAGTTTAAATTTACTTCTTGATGCTTCGTTCAGGATCCCGATTGTGGGGGGCCGGGACTTGGACTTACACCGTCTCTTTGAGGAAGTTACATCTCGTGGTGGCATTGCAAAGGTTAGTTTGATCTTTCTTTTCGTCAATTCAATTTGATTTGCAATATATGTTTCTATGAGTGAATAGGTTTGCTTTTGATCTGGCCTGGTATCAAGCTTAAACAATGTTTCAACCGTTCCAACAGGTTGTGAAGGATAGAAAATGGAAAGAAGTTACAGCAGTTTTCAGCTTTCCCTCATCAGCAACAAATGCCTCGTTCATACTTCGCAAGTATTACGTTTCGCTGCTTTATCACTACGAGCAAATCTACTTCTTTAAGGCCAAATGTTGGGCTCCTACGCCTGCTGGTGAGTTAAAATGCCTAAGTACATTCTCTTCCTTACATAGATGTTTTTACATGTTATGGAGCATAAGTCTTCTGCAGATGCTATGCAACATTTGTCAACAATCACAGCTCCGCCTCCCAGCTTGCCTGAATATGTGCCCTCAGTGACACAACGGACCCAAATGGTTTCTCCACAACAGCAGTCAAATACGGCAACATCAGTGTCTGAAGGTTCCCTCTCTACCCTCTCTTCTTTTACAAATTCTCAGGCATTTTGCTTCTCCGACCTTCTCAAATTTTGTGTGCTCGATCATTTTCGTAGTAGTCGGTCAATAGCACCTGCATTTGGTGATAAACGTAGTAAAAGTGAAACATGCTTCGGTTGGTGAAGATATATGATGTCGAGTTGCAAACAATTTCAACTATTCAAATACACCGAATGCATTTTAGGAAAATATAGAAACGCCTTTTTCTTTGTGATGTTATACTCAACAAACCATGCATTGTTTCGCAAAGTAACAACTGTATATTTTCTTTTGATTCGTACTTGTGTTGCTTTCTGAGTATTCCCTTTTTCCAGTGCTGCTGAACTTCTACTCTTTCTCGAGATTGATTCTTTGCAGTTCAGTTTTATGTTTCAAGCTATAGTTTCTTACCTTTACAAAATGATTTCTTGACCCTTGCAGTATCAGCTGGTTCTCCAGTTTGTGGTGTGATTGATGGAAAATTTGATAGTGGATATCTTGTAACGGTCAAAATCGGGCTGGAGGAGTTCAAAGGCGTTCTTTATCAGGTTCCGAACAATGAAGTGCAAATGTTCCCTGATCATACACAAAGAGAATCTGCCAAACTGAACCATTCATCAGCAAAACCAGGGGTACCTCGTCGCAAACGTAGGAAGAAATCTGAAATCCGAAAGCGGGATCCTGCTCATCCGAAGCCTAACCGAAGTGGCTACAACTTTTTCTTTGCCGAGCAGCATGCCAGGCTGAAACCACATTATCATGGGAAGGATCGAGAGATCAGTCGGATCATAGGTGAATCTTGGAATAAACTACAAGAACCTGAAAGAGCGGTAAGGACCAATAGATGCTATTTGTTATGTCTAGTTTCCATGAAATTTCTGCTTAATAGTTTTAGCATGGGAAAACTTGTTCTTTTCAGGTTTATCAGGAGAAAGCTCTTAAAGACAAGGAACGGTACAAGATAGAAATGGAGGACTACCGTGAAAGATTGAGGACAGGCCAAATAATCAGAAGCGCAATGCCGATACAGCAGCAGCCTCCAGTGCCAGAAGCCAACTCCACAGACCTCAACAGCAATCTTCAATTTGGAGGTGCCACCCCCTCAGCGTACACGGAGGAGAATGAAATGAGCTCCGAAAAAAGTGATAAAAGCAACTTGGAAGAGTATGAAAGTGCAGACAAGGACTCGGACTTTGGTGAATATCCGCAAGCAGATATGGAGCTGAAAACTGTGAATATTGAGGTCATGGCTGATGAAGCATTTGATCTGCAGACAAGACCAGACAGGATTGGACAAGACAACAAAAATCCCGAACATGGCGCAGTGGACGACGATAAAATGTTGTCGTCTACCGATAACAATATGGTTCTTGGTGAAGATGGAATATCGGTTCCCATTGAAGAGAGGGAACAGCCACCTAGTAATGCTGATGAATCAGTTCCAAGCCTCTGAAGATTTTCTGTAGCAGAAGAGATCCCAAGATTATGGTACTCTTGTCAGTAGAGTTAACAAACCTGGGATTGGACTTGGTCTAGGATGTCTGTCTTAGTTCCTTGACAATCTTCTGATGCTATTAAATATGAACAATCTCACCATCTTCTGGTTTATCTCTCGTTTATGAAGTTCATGCATTTGTTCTGCTGCTGTTTATCATATTCTTTGGCACAGACATGTGCAAGTAGAAAAAACTGGTTTCTGTCAGCATCGTGAAAACTGATCGACAAGGGTTGCTGTGGCAGGACGAAGATCCTCTACTGATCATGTCAGATGAAGTCGAAGCGTAATGATCTTCAATTACTATCAAGCACTTGTAAGGGTTGTTTATTTTTGTATGTGGGATAAATGGTCGATAGGCTTGGTCGGATATAACGTGGAATATGATAAATTAATAATCTTTTTTGGTGATTGGTTGAAGAAACTGTGGTATTAGGGTTCGATTATACTATCACATCCTGAAGGTGGGATAAGTTGTCGAGTCTTATTCCGGGCTTGATGTATTACTAACGGGTTGCCATTTCTTGTTGCGTCGATAGGGTTGGAAAGGAGGCTCCATCCACCTATCTTAGGCCTTGTAAACGGCTCCATGAAGTCGAAACCCACCCGCCTTCATCTCAACTTCGGCGTTAACATGACTCCAGACATGTTGGACTCGATCAACAAAATTAATTAAATTTTTTATTAATAAGTATGTTTAATAAAAATCAAAATTATTAATTATAAGTACCTATACATTTTATCGTATTAAAAGTATAACATATTTTTGCAAACATATGTATTAAATAAAAGGTTAATTTTTTTTGTTGAATGAAATTATTTTAGAAATACTATTAAGTAATTATACTACAAAAGAAATATCACCCGATAACTAGTCATATGTATATAAATAATCATGACTTGATTCCACAGCTAAAACAAATGTTAATTTACACATACACCCTTACATTATAAATGTAAGCTATATATATATATTGAAGATACTGAATAGTTGAATTAAAAATTAATAGGACCTATAATTCAAGTGATAAAATTGAAATCTCAAAACGATGATACTTCGAGTTCAGATCCCACAATTATTTTTTCGTCATAGTTAATTTATTAGTGATTTTAATATTTATAAAGTTGTCAATAGTTTTTAATTCTAAATGATATATAATTTATCCTTAATTAATTCGTGTAGTTTCTCTTCTATATGAACAAAAAAAATGCAATAAAATGATCCTATATAGGTAACTTTAGTCGTGAAACAATTACTTTTATCAATATTCAATTCACGAATACTCCGAAGCATAAGTCAATAAAATTAATTTCACAAACTTTTATTAATAAATACATTTACTTCACACCTGCTAGATTTCTCAATTTTATAATAATACTAAATATTACCACAAATCTATAAACATTCTTGTAATAATTCTCGAAACATATCTACTAACGTAGTAATTCCGACATCAAATCTATTTCGGAAAAATGACCTTTATTTTATTCTTACTCGACTCAACTAACATCCTTTCCTTGTTGCAACTGTCGAACAAAGGGCAAATTCTATCGATCACGGCTTTGGTAGATCTTCCATCTGAATTGCGCAAAGTTTGAGTCAAAGTTATATGCAAACTATTATTATCCAATGCGATTACCTTAACGGATCGTTTCCCGACCAGCTCTCTTTGAATATCAGGAATTACGAGTGTGTACGTGTATGAAGTAGGGGTTTCTTCTCCGACAATGTTTTCAACACTCATTTTCAAGACTTGATATGTTTCGGATTAGTATGAATTTTTCGGGTTTTTCTAGCTTTATATAAGAGTTGTTAAGCGAGAGATCTATAAAATGTGTTCTATATTTAATTTGAACGAGGGTGATATCCGTTTTAATTATGTTTGAAATTCTTTTTCTTGATTTTCTATAGAATATATTCCATAATATTACTGTATTACGATTTGCACTAAATGAAGACGTTTGCAAATAAGATTCTGGCACATGCATTGGATTCAATAGGGGGACTTCATGCTTGATCGTGATTCTCTAGAAAATGATTAATTCAAGTTATTAAAAAAAATATTACGACATCATGTGTTCGACTACCTTGAGAAAAGATTTGTCGTATCTTTTTTTTACTATTTTATATGAAATTACTAACAGTAACGACGTACCAGAAGGGCCCCTATGCCAAAGCGTCAAATTTCAGGGATGGTATTTGCAAAGTACGAAACGTGAGGGGAGGTTCTATGCAAATAAGTAACCTCAAAATCTTATCAACTAAAGTCCTGAACTTATGTATAAATTTAGATTTTGTAGTTTTTACAACTATTGGTTTTCTGAGTTAGTTTTGAATGAAAACATTGATTAGAATATCAAAGTGAATAGTATAATATTATGAAAAAAATACAATTTAGTCCGGTAATTTAGGCGAGGAGGCATTTTTTGTCCTATACGAATTGATTTTTGCAATGTAATAGATAACTTTAAAATTTAGACAATTTTAGTCGTTTTCCGGCCAATTTGGTCAGAGAATTTCATATGGCTTGTACACAGTCCAATTCAATTGTAATTTTAATCCCGTAATATATGGGAGTTGACATTTTTAGTCCTATGTGAATTTATTTACAGGACTAAATTGCAATTGAATTTGATCATGTGCAAGTCATATGTAATTTTCAGACTAGCTAATTGACTAAACTTACCAAAATTTTAATGTTACATAAGCAAATTACGAAAACTAATTCGTACCGGACCAAAAATGTTACCCTGTAAGTTATAGGATTAAAATTATAATGTTTCCTAATTTCATCATTTGAAATTTAATCGCTTGCATCAAATAATTATGAGATTTAACTGTTAATTAACATCACATAATATATTTCTGAAATATGTAGCTAAGATCCATATCATCAATACAATTACTAAACTTAATATGATTTCCCAAATTTTGAATTTTGTTGTTTACTACCAACTTGTGTTTCTTATAGTCAATTTGAATAAAATTATTAAAAAGTACGAGATTGAATAATCTAAGTTTCTAAATTCAATTGTGATATATTTGCTGAAGATGCGTAATATTTGTGAATTTCATTTATTATTTTTAAACAATACATCTACAATTCATATAATCAATTCAAAATCGTAATGTCACTCTGATTTCATGATTTAGAGCAAGGTAATTAAGTTGTCATTTTTAAGTAGTTTGTAATCTTGAAAACTATTAGGGATTTTCATCACTAGATTTTGTGATATTTCAATCTAGTTTGTAGGGTTTCACAAATATTTTTCATGCATTATTTCTTCTATACATATGCATTATTATATAATGGGAAGAGGGAACTTTATTCACATACAAATTTAAAAATTGTTGAGTTGAGTGATGGCTTCTAGGAGCATTTATAGTATTTTCTTTTTAATTTTACTATCATTGAACTTTGTCCATCAGGTTGAAAGTTCGTCTAGTTTCTTGTCAAAACATACGGTTCACATATATAATCGTCTCCCCCAGAAATCTAGAGAAGTAATTGCGCATTGTGCATCTAAAGATGATGATTTTGGGAACCATACTCTTTATTCTGGTCGGAGTTTTAGTTGGAATTTTCGTACCAATATTATGAGTACTACTCTTTACTTTTGTCGCTTTTGGTGGGGTAGAAAAACAAGGGCTTTTGTTGTGTTCAGGGCGGATTGGGATTCAGATGAGTATCATCACACATATAGTTATTTAGTCAAAAGTGATGGATTCTATCTCGGCTATGTCGACAACCCAACAACTGACTTGAAAAAAGTAGATACATGGGATGACGAGGATTGATGTACCATTACCATTGTACTTCGGTTATTTGATTCAAAATAAGAATGCACAATGAATAATGAGCTTGTTTTCTCATATTATCTATTATTTGAACTCCACGGCGTACTTATTTATCCATTTTCAACTTAAAAAGATAAAATTGCAAAATTAAGTCCTTTACCTATCTAATATTTGCACTTGTATTTTGTCAATAATGATTATTTACTCTAAAAAAAATTATAAATTTTATTTCAATTTAGTATGTTTCGTATTTATATTTTTAATAAATATTTGTCATTTGTATTATTAAAATATTAAACACTGATGATAAATTGAATATTTAATTCAAGAATGCTCGGACTAAGTAATATAATTGTTCATTTATACACAATAAACAAACTTGCATGGTTGTCAATATTTTTATTTATTAATCAACTATAGAATTTTATTTATATTATATGTAAGATAATATAGCAACTAAAATATAAAAAATTCTAAAATATTTTGAACATGTGAAAGTGTAAATTTATTAATGTTAAATTATTCAAATTATTTGAAAATCTAATATCAACTTTAGATGTACAATTTTAAAAATAATTTTAAAATATAATTTTGAATTAAAATTACTATAACGAAGATAAAGTAATCCAAAATAAAGTTGAATTTATTTATAAAAAAAGTCGAAGCAGCTGAAGCACTATGTGGTACTTCTAACTTTTTATTTAAAAATACTTTTTCTAGCAGTTCCAGAAGGGGAAATTAATATTCCAAACACCTCAAATTTATATTTTTCAACCCAAAAGCTATTTTTTTTTTTTTGTTTTTTGTAAAACTCTTACAAACACTCCCTATATAAAAATACATAACAAAGTATTTCTTTAGTGTTAAAATTGGCTTGTGATGTTGCTGAAATTCAGAAACACAAATGAAGAAATGAAAATAGACTTCAAGTATAGATGTCACTTTCCTTAAAGCAATAATTGTGTTCATTTTGAATTTGCTAACAGGTTTATTATATGGAAATTTACTTTTAGGATACAATACTTCTTCTGAAGTTTTTCGAACATCAATTTCAAAAAAATTCGTTAAGAACAAACGAAAAATTTAAATTACGTGAATATAAAAAACTAAATTTATAGGAATTAATTCTGGCATTTTTAACATTGAGTATATATACTAAAAGTATGTGACACCTCAATATAAAACGATAAATAATTAATACATTTTTGTTACTGAATAATTATGAAAGAAATAATTATTTGAAAATGTAGTTTTGCCACTTGAAGATAGTGGAAACAAAGATAAAAAGCAGAAACAAAATGAAGAAAAAATGATAGACCAACGACACCAAAAAGGGTTTAATTTCGTAGTTGTAAATTAATAGGAATTTCACATCATTTCTCGAAGCAATGCAATTATTTATTTTTTTTATGAGAAATACGATGTATTATTACACGAACAAAATAATGATAGTATTGCCTTTTATGGACTACTATTTTCCTATTGGCTAGACTAGAACTATTTTATATTAAATATATTATAAATTTAACCGTTTACTAACAGTAACTACGTACCAGAAGGGCTCCTATGCCAAAGTGTCAAACTTCAGGGGTGGTATTTGCAAAGTACGAAACCTTAGGGGAGGTTCAACGCAAATAAGTAACCTCAAAATCATGTCAACTCAAGTCCTGAACTTATGTATAAATTTGGATTTTGTAGTTTTTACAACTAGTGGTTTTCTGAGTTAATTTTAAATGAAAACATTGATTAGAATATCAAAGTGAATAGTATAATATTATGGAAAAAATGCAATTTAGTCCAGTACGTAACTTAGGTTAGGGGGCATTTTTGATCTTGCACGAATTGATTTTCACAATTTATTATCATAACTTTAAAATTTTGGTAATTTTGGTCATTTTTCGGACAATTTGATCGAAAAAATTTACATGACTTGCACATGACCAGTTCAATTGTAATTTTAGTCCTATAACATATGAGAGTTGGCATTTTTAGTCCTGCACGCATGTGTGAATTGATTTATAGGACTAAATTGCAATTGAATTGGGTCATGTGCAAGTCATATGTAATTTGTTGTGCAATTGACTAAACTTACTGAAATTTTAAAGTTACAAAAGCAAATTATGAAAATTAATTCGCACCGAACCAAAAATGCTAACCCATAAGTTATTGGAAAAATTACAACTTTTCTAATATCAGCATTTGAAACTTAATTGCATGCATCTAATAATTATGAGACTTAACTGTTAATTAACATCACATGCCATATTTCTGAAATATGTAGCTAAGATTCATATCATCAATAAAATTACTAAACTTAATGTGATTTCCCAAATTTCAAATTTTGTTGTTTTACTATCAAACTTGTGTGTGTGTTTTTTTTTTTTAATAGTCAATTTGAATAAAAAAAATAAAAAATACGTGAAATTCACATTATTATTTTTAAACGACACATCTAATTCATATAATTAACTCAAAAATCCTTAGTGCACTTTGATTTCATGATATAGAGGAAGGTAATTAGGTTGTAATTTTTAAGTAGTTTGTAATCTTCAAAGCTATTAGGAATTTTCATAACATGTAGATCTTGTGATATTCCAATCTAGTTTGTAGGGTTTCCTAAATATTTTTTATGCATTATTTCTTCCATATACATATGCATTATTATATAATGGGGTGAGGGAATTTTATTCACATAAAAAATTAAAATTTGCCAAGTTCAGTGATGGCTTCTACAAGCGTTTATAGTATTTTCTTTTTAATTTTGCTATCATTAGACTTTTTACATCAGATTGAAGGTTCTTCTCGTTTCATGGCAAAACATACGGTTCACATATATAATCGTCTCCCAAAAAAATTTAGACGACTGGTTGCGCATTGTGCATCTAAAGATGATGATTTTGGGAACCATACTCTTTATTCTGGCCAAACTTTTAGTTGGAATTTTCGAACCAATTTCATGAGTACTACTCTGTACTTTTGTCGTTTTTGGTGGGGTAGAAAGACAAGAGCTTTTATTGTATTCAGGGCAGATTGGGATGTAGATGACTATCATCACACATATAGTTATATAGTGAATGAGGAGGGATTCTATCTCGGCTATGTCGACAACCCAACAACTGACTTGATAGAAGTAGCGACATGGGACGACGAGGATTGATGTACCTTTACCATTGTACTTGGGTTATTTGATCAAAAATAAGAATGCTCAATGAAATAATGAGTTTATTTTCTCATATAATCTATCGTATGAACTCTAAGACGTACTTATTTATCCATTTTCAACTTAAAAAGATGAAATTTCCAAGTTAAGTCCTTTACCTATCTAATATGGTAGAAATGCAAGAGCAAATTATGGAACTTTCTTTCGAAACTTTGCAAAGTATTCCAACATTACAAAGGGCTTGTCTAAAAATTTATTTATAATATAACCGTGACAGTCTGAGATTTTACTCTTCACTATATTTTTTCCGTGAAATGTCTTAATTTCAGTTGTTCCCATTAATACATAATTCAGGATCTTCTTTCATGATATAACACCGACGAAATCAGTCACTTATGGTTATCTTAATTAGTACATGTCGAGATTGCATGTATTTTATTTCAAAAATTTCACGAGCAAATCCTAAAACGTTTTTAAGTTAAGTTGCTTCCAATAAGAGAATGCAGTTAATATTTGTCAAATATTCACAGGGTTAAGATTTTTTGACCAACAATTAGTAACAATATTTTTGTAGAGTTAATATATGTTTAGAAGTTTTTCTAAGGAATTTTGGGTTAATTTGAAATGTGTGAAGATGGGTGTAGTAATGTATGTGGCATATGAATTTGGGGCTTAAGAGACTTTATAGGAGTTAAAATGATTTTTGTAAAATAAGTTAAAAGTTAAGGCACAATAAAAGCTAAATTGGATAGTTTGGGAAAAAACTTCTAAAACAAATTTAACGATTAAAGACCATTTGGTCCTCACGTGTTAATTAAAAAGCTATATCTGCTAAATATTTGCAATTGTGTTTTTGTCAATAATAATTATTTAGTCTCAAAAAATTATTACAATATTAAATATTGATCATAAATTGAATGTTTAATTCAATAATGCTCACACTAATAAGAAATATAATTGTTCATTCATACAACATACATAATCTTGCATGACAATTTTTATTTATTTATACGGTTAAGGGCGACTGCGATCGGAGGTTGTTTACCACATTGATGATGGGCGGGATTTTTATTTATGGAGGGACCCTTGGCACCATCTAGGCCCTTTTATTCAGAAAATTCCCCATGGACCTAGTGTTACGGGATTGCAGGAACCCAGCAGGTTATGGGCTGTCATTCACGAGGGTCAGTGGCAATGGTCTTCTATCACTGACTTCGAATATCTAGAGATCTTGTAGGTTTTACCTATCATTCACAGAGGTAATGACCGAATTTTGTGGCGGTTCTCGAGCAATATTGTAACCACATAGCCCTCTATCGTTTATTTGATCCCCCGGGTCCAAAAGTAGGCTGGTCTTCACTGCTTTCTGGACCTCTGAAAATTCCTCGGCACATGTTCATTCTCTGACTCGCTATTCAGGAAAAGCTTGCTACGACGGACAAGCAATGATTATCACATTTAGGAGGATGCGTCCTATGTACTGAGGACAACTTGGAGACACACACGCATTTGTACTTGTATTGTCAGTATAGTAGACGTTGTTTGACTATTATCAGACGAACTATTCGATTTCTCTGGCCTAACTGACAGTGGCAGATGGATATTGAATGGGCTTCTAGGAAGTGGAGGGGCAAACACATTATTAACATGGCATACCATGCACTACTTGGGGCATGCGTTTACCACATTTGGAGGGAACGCAACATGAGACGGTTCGAGACTTCGAGGTCGCCGACTACATTAGCTAGCTTAATCATAGAGGACGTCAGACTACGGATTCTTAGCAAAAGTCTTCCTAACTCTGTTAGCTCTAGTGCACTTTATAGATTATGGCGTATCTCTTGGCCTGTAGAGGGATAACATATCATACGAGCAATGTTGTATTATACCTCCTTTTCTTATTTATGAAATTTATCTTTCCCCCAAAAAAAAAATTATTTATTAGTTAAGCACAAAAATTTAATTTATATTTTTTAATATAATATATAAGAGTAATATAAGATAATATAGCAATTAAATATAATAATTCTAAAATATTGAATATGTGAAATGTAAATTTTATTAATGTTAAAAGTATCTGAATTATTTGAAAACTCTTGTATCAACTTTAGATGTGCAATTTTAAAAATAATATTTAAAAAGGTGAATTTGAATTAAAATTATTATAATGGGATAAATTAATTCAAAATAAAATTGAATTTACCTATAAAAAAGTCAAAGTAGCTGGAAGCACCATGGGGTACTTCTAACTTTCGATTAAAAGTGTTCCTTTGAGCAATTTTAGAAGTAGAAATTGATATGGATGTCACTTTCCTTAAAGCGAGAATTGTATCCATTTTGAATTTGCTAACGGGTTTATTATATGAAAATTTACTTTTAGGATACAATAAAGTTTTGGGAAGTTTTCAAATATCAATTTCAAAATTTTCCTTAAGAACAAATAAAAAAAGTAAATTATGTAAATACAGAAAACTACATTTATAGGAACTAATTCTGGCATTTTTTGATATTGAGTATATTAGAAGTATGTGGCACAGTCGATATGTGTGTCAAAATGTTAAGAAATATAAATAGTTACATTTCTTTTACTGAATAATTTTGAAATAGATAATTATTTAAAAATGTAATTTTGCCACTTGAAGATAAAAAGCTAGTAGGTGAAACAAAAACGATAAAGAAAAAAGAAAGAAAAATGACAGACCAACGACACCAAAAAGGGTTTAATTTCGTAGTTATAAATTAATAGGAATTTCACACCATTTCTCGAATCCTTGCAATTATTTATTTTTTTAATGAGAAAATACAATATATTATTACCCAGACAAAATAGTGATATTTTCATAATATCACAGTAGATATACGCTAATGCCTTTTATGTATTGCTATTTCCAAAGTGGCTAGACCAATACTTTCAATTTCAAAAATTCAATTAGGTGTCTCAGATTCATATTATCAACTCGAGTCCTAAATTTAATGAAAAAAAAAAAATACAAGCAGCCCTCGTGGAATATTATAAATGAATAAATTATCTCTCTATAAAAAAAATAAATACCAATTTATCTTCCTGTATATTTTTTTAAAATTCAGAGGTAAAATTACTTCATTTTAAAAAGCACATGGAGTAAATTGCTATTTTTTTAATAAATAGGTAATTTGCTCATTTACAATATTACAGGAGGTAAATTACATTAAACTGAAACTCAATATATGAAATTTTATAAATTTGGATGATGTAGTTTTGCAACTAACTAGTGATTTTTTTAAAGTTATTATTGGTAAAACAAAAAATGAAAAGATTATAAACTAGAATCCAAATTTATAATGTTTCTTAATTATCTACATCTAATTAATGATTAAGAGACTTAATATTACATCATGATGACATATTTCTAAATTCCTTAAATTACTAAATAATGTGCCTTCCTAAATCTAGATTTCGTAATCTTGCTATGCAGAATTGGAAATTATATAAATTTCTAAACTCAATTATAAGTATATGATGAAGAATCATAATATTTGCAACTTTCATGTTATTATTTTTAAATAATATGTCACATAATATAATCAAAATCCTTAGTTTAATTTGTCATTTCGTAAGTACTTTGTAATCATCAAATTTTATTTAGAAATTTTACATATATGATATGTAGATCTTGTAATTTTGCAATATCTTTTGTGACTTTCCTAAATATATTTCATGTTTAGCATGGCATTTTTTCTTATATAAATATGCATGATTATATATATAATGGGAAGAACAAAGTTTAATCACTTGTAGAATTAACAATTGCCTAATTCGGTGATGGCTTCTACAAGCATTATTAGTATTTTCGTTTTAATTTTGTTGTCATTTAACTTTGGTATTGGAGCTTCCACCCGTCTCATGGGAAAACACACGGTTCAGATATATAATGGCTTTCCGAAAAATTCTACAAGACTAATTGCGCATTGCGCGTCTGACGATGATGATTTTGGAAATCATACTCTTTCTTCTGGTCAAAATTTCAGTTGGAATTTTCGTACCAATTTTATGGGTACTACTCTTTACTTTTGTCGCTTTTGGAGGAGTAAAAAAACAAAGGCTTTTGTTGTCTACAAGGCCGTCTGGGATGCAGATGAATATCATCACACATATACTTATTTAGTAAACGATGAGGGTTTTTATCTTGGCTATGAAGAGAAACCAGGATCTGATATGGATCAGGTGAAATCATGGGATTAAGATTTTAATGTAATTGATCGCCATTGTACTTCAATTGTTTTTATTTAGAATAAGAATTCCCAATAAATAATTAGGGAATAAAATCCATCTCCCAAAGTCTATTTTTTGTCATCTTTATTACATTTATCTTTCAGATTTCACATGCTTCTTTTAGTTGTCTAAATAATATTTCCCTTATTATTTATATATATTCAATAGGTTTAGAGAAAATAACATTTTCAATCTCATATTACATTTTCAATTATGTAATTCTTAGATGGAGGTTTGTAATTATCAACTGTGCGCATACTGTAGCTTTTTTTTTTTAAAAAACGAAAAAAAATTTGTAAAAAAAAATCCTAAAAGGTGGATGAAAAAAATTATAAGTTTGTAAAAAAAAAAAATGTCCACTTAGTCCTTTTTTAAAAAAATTAAATACATAAAATTATAATTCATAATTTATAATAATATTTGGCTATAGTTCATAATGAAAAATGGATATGCACGTAACAAAAACTAACAGATTAATATAATATTAGTGTCAGATATCGCGTAACAGTTTTAAAAGTTTCACGAAAAGTATATATTAAATGACAATAATTTTGATCATGTCACTATATAATTATTAGTTATAAGAGTTGTATTTAATGTTGTCACTACAGATATTTTGTGACACATCTATAATGATAAAAAAAAAAATATAGGGACAATAAGTGATCTTTATTATCACTAGATTGTCAATATACAAATAACTGTTTCTAATGACAATTTAATTTATCACTAATTCTTCCTAATTACATTTTTAAATAATAATTGTCACTATTAAAAGTTTTAAATTCATTATTGTGACAAAAACAAAACTCTTGTCACTAATTTTTATTTAATTGTTGTGATTAGGGGGTTATTCATAATTTTACAAATACCGAAGGGTATGTAATTATACCAAATTTCAGAAAAATTTATTATAATTTAACCTATATGATTTTGTATTCTATACTTTTTTTTTTTTTCTGGAGATAAACGATGAATAATTTAATGGCATCCTTAGCCTCGCAACAAACGGGCTTCCCCATCCTACACTAAAAGGGGTGAAAATTATACTACTGTTAAGGCCTAACTCTGCTACTCCCCAGTGCATCTAAGTGCTAAACGGTTCTCAATTTGGTTATTTTTTGCCGGGAAGGAGGATCCTTCAAGGAGATTCTCTGTCCCCTTATCTATTTATGTTCGTTGCAGAGGTAATTTATGGTAATTTTGTTGGGGCCTCTGGCAGAATCGAAACCAATTGGTCATGGAGGGTAGCGCTTCTACAGCACAATAATTGGTGCAAAACATCGTCAGGTATCAAGAAGAATATGTATTTGTATTCTATATATTTGGAGATGTTTACATAGCAACCATGTTATCTATCCTATGATAAATCAAAATTTCTATCGTACCAATTTTTAAATACTAAATTCAGTAGGTTAAATAAAACAGACAGAGCAAAAAAGAAGAAAAATGACAAACTAGCGACACAAAAAAGGGTTCAGTTTTTGTCGTAGTTATAAATTAACATGACTTTCACACCATTTCTCGAAGCATTGCAATTATTATTTTCTTTTATGTGAAATACGATGTATTATTACCCAGGCAAAATAGTGATAGTTTCATAATATTACAGTAGACTATGCTAATGCATTTTATGTATTGCTATTTTCAAACTGGCTAGACTAAAACTAATTCCAATTTAAGAAATTCAATTAGGTGTCTCAGATTCATATTATCAACTCAAGTCCTAAATTTAATGTATGACATTTTATAAATTTAGATGTTGTGACTTGTGATTTTTTATTTTATTTTTTGAGTTATACATCGATTAAACTAATACGTTAAAATGACTAAGATCAGTAGACAATATATCAGTTCAACAAATAATTAAGGATAAATAAATTACAATAATTCACATAAAGTGACACAAATATCCACACATTTGGTGGAACTCTCGAACTTATTCATGAGACCTAAATCTTAACTTTAACCACTAGATTAAAATATTATTGATAAATTTTGTGAAGTTAATTTTTGGTAAAACGAAAAGAGAAGAGATTATGAACTAGAATTCCAAATTGGCTACTCTAATATTTTAAACTTAATTATCAACATCTAATTAATAATTAAGAGACCTGCTATTACATTAATGACATATTTCTAAATTATATATTTAAGGTTCTTACGATTGATATAATTACTAAATAATGTGGTTTCCTAAACTTAGATTTCGCAATCTTGCAACCAACTTGTGTTTTCTTAAAGTTAGATTCCATTAAGATATTAAAGAATGCGAAAAATTTCTAAACTCAATTATAAATATAAGACGAAGAAAGCTAATAATATTTGTGACTTTCACATTATTATTTTAAATGATATATCAACAATTCATATAATCAAATCAAAATCGTTTGTTTAATTTCATTTCCTTAGAAATTTACATATATATGATATGTAGATCTTGTGATTTTGCAATATCTTTTGTGACTTTCCTAAATATTTTTCATGTTTAGCATCACATTGTTTCTTATATAAATATGCATGATTATATATATGATGGGAAGAACAAAGTTTAATCACTTGTAAAATTAACAAATGCCTAATTCAACGATTGTTTCTACAAGCATTATTAGTATTTTTCTTTCAATTTTGTTGTCATTTAACTTTGGAATCGAAGCTTCTACCGCTATCTTGCCGGTAAGGCATACTATTCACATATACGATGGTCTCCCTCAAAACTCTACTGGACTAATTGCACATTGCGCATCCAAAGATGATGATTTTGGAAACCATACTCTCTATTCTGGTCAAGTTTTCAGTTGGCAGTTTCGTACCAATTTTATACAAACTACTCTTTACTTTTGTCGCTTTTGGTGGGGTAAAAAGACAAGGGCTTTTGCTGTCTTCAAGGCTGCCTGGGATCAAGATGAATATTATCACACATATACTTATTTAGTCAACGATGAAGGGTTTTATCTTGACTACGAAGAAAAGCCATCATCTCATATGTTAAAAGTGAATACATGGGATGATTAAGATTTTGATGTACTTCAGTTATTTCATTTCGAATAAGAATGCCCAATAAATAATTAGTTTATTATCACATGTAAGAAAACTGCATTTAGTATCTTTTAGTTTAAATGATTATGTAAAATTAAGAATACATTAAAACATATATACATCATGGCATACATAAGCCATGTGTTGGTCATTTCTAATACCAATAATTAAAAATTGAGGTTGAAGTAATGCTATATTGCTCTTTATATATATAACAAGACAACGAGATAATTAGGGGCGGCCATAGTGCAGTTTCGATTCTCAATTATTTTCAACTAACGAATATCTAATATAAAAAAATAAATTTATATTAAAGTACATATATCTAAAATGATATCACTTAAAAAAATAAAGAAAAATTATGCATTTATATTAAATGAGTATAAGAAAGACAACATAAAGGGAGAAAAAAAAAATAATCTTGAAATCTCAATTTATATCTTTTCATTAATTTTGAACTAAAAAAAGATGTAGTAAATTACCATGAATGAAAATTACAACAATTACAATAATAAAAACAACAAACGTCTAAGTTCATTCAAAGTATATTGAAGCTTAGGAACATTATCACCGGACAATAGAAAAATGACCAATTAAGATAATAAATATTTAGCTTGCATTTTTTCAATACCATGAATACGTTAAGGTAATTAACAGCTATTTTTTTACCTTTTCGGAAGGCAAGTAGCATAGTTAAAAAATAATAATAATAAATAAATAATCAGACTCCCCCACGATTTGGTGTAATTTTACATAAATTTTCAGTGATTTGAAAAATTACACGAAGCACCCTAAAGTTTGTTTCCTCTAACAAATAAATTATTTCGTTAGTCAATATACTGAATTGCTTATCTTAACAAAAAAAATTAAATGAAAATTGATATTTGCTCTCAATTGATCTTATTATTGACTTACTGTAGGCCAAACAATTTTTTTCCTACTAAACTATCCTTATAGTGGTGAAGATATACCTTCTTATATGTAGTGAAGTGTGAAAATGTATGAGAGTAATTTGGTTATAAAAAAATTTATTTGACCTACAATAAATCAATCGGGGACAACGCCCTCCTTCGTTGGGGGTGGTGTCACCCCTTTTGTAGCGGGCGAGGGCGGGTGAGGGGAGGGGGTTGGGGCGGGGCAGGAGTGTTATTTTTTTATTTAAATATATATTATATAACATAATAATCTATAATTATTTTACAAAATAATAATCTGTAGTTTTATAATTTTATGTATTATATGATATAAAATAAGAATTTTATTCATATAATTTATAAGTATTTATAATTATTATAATTTTATGCATTTTTAATAAATTAATATTTTATGTATATTGATTTGTAATTTTATAACTAATAATAAAATTATTTATATATATCTATAATTTTACTAATTTTTTGTCTATATAATCTATAATTATTTATAACATAATAATTATTTATTTAAAATTTTTTATAATCTATAAGTATTTATAAAATATTATTTACAATTATCTATAATTTTCTGGGTTTATATATTTTTTGGTCGATAATACGTTTTTTTGAAGCTGATATATCAAGTTATATATTTTATTTTAATATATAATACTTTTTAAAGTGTGTAAAAATATTTACTATATACTGGCATAGATGACGTGTCACGAAAGCTAGTATAAAATATGAATTAAAAGCTTATTTAAATTCAATTTGATATTCTTTTTTTATTTAAGTGTTTATGTGGGAGAGAAGATATAAAAATATTCACTTGAGCTAAAGTATTTTTTAGTGCCATATGGGACAAATTAAATCATCAAAAAATTAGTGGACGAAAAAATATAATTACTCAAGAAAATAAGTTTACATCATTTGTCGCGTGGGATAAAAAATTCTCAAATTGAAGCAATTTCAGCAAAAAAAATAAAATAAAAAAATCAGCCACTAGAGTACCTAATTGAAGCATTTTTTTTAATATAATGTATAAAATGTGATAATTATTATAGTTAGTGGACTAGAATTGATCGAGACCCAAGTTACTGGACCAAAAATGTATTTAAGCCGCCTATTTTTGTAATATATATTTCCATCTTGCTTACACTATTTAATTGAACAATATTTGTCCTATATTCTTAGGACATAGATAGAGTTTTTATTCTTATCTTACTTTTAGAAATAAATGTGATGTATATTCATATATATTGTGGGAATATCATATATAATAAGAAGCATATCATTTTTTTTTAAATAAATCGATTATAATTATTTCTATCCAATGTTAGTATCTAACGATGACCAACATTTATATAGTAGAAACAATACCTACTATGCAGTAGAAACAATACCTAAGAAAGACCATTGCAACAGTTATACCTGATTAATACTATCGAATAAATTAAATCTAACCAACATCTACTTTGCAGTAGAAACAACATTCCCACGCATGTCCCTGAATTCCAACATATGGCATCTAAGGTCATAGAGCCTGAATTTCGTTAATTGAACTAGAGCTCATTGATGAAAGTATATCAGTATGTTGACCATACATTGTTCATAAAATATATAGAGTAAAACTTATGTTAAAGGAAGTATATCAGTTTGTTGATCATACATTGTTCATAAAATATGTATAGAGTAAAACTTATGTTAAATATATTTTTCTAGATTTTATATATGATCTTTTATTACCATTCTAATTAAAGTATACTTGGAATTTTCTGTATCATTAGCTAATTTAATATTAAGTTTTTGGGTAATTACAATTCCCTCCCTTGATGTCTGGTGTAACTACACATAGGCCTCTTGTGGTTTGAAAAATTATATCTAACAGTCCTAAGGTTTGTTTTCATTTAACAAATAAGTCCCTCATTAGTCAAAATTAACTGAATTTATTGATTTAACGAAAAAACTGAATAAAAATTAATATTTACCCTTGATTGAATTCAAACTAACTTATTGTAGGTTAAATAATTTTTTTGAGACTAAACTACCCTTTATAACGATGAAAATATACTTTCTCACATGCATTAATGCGTGAAGATGTATGATGGTAATTTAATTATGAAAAAAATTTATTTGACCTGTTATAAGTCAATAATAAATTAATTGGGAATAAATACAAATTTTTTTCAATTTTTTTGTTATTATGAGCAATTCGAATGAATTTTGACTAATCGAGGGACTTATTTGTTAGTCGGAAGCAAACCTCAAGAGTGCTAGATATAATTTCTCAAATCACAAAGGGTTTACATGTAATTACACCAAATCTCAGAAAAGAGGAGTGTGATTATCCCTAAGTTTTTTGAAAAAGCTTTATATTTTTATTTGGAAAAGCTTTATGCATAGATCTTCCTTAATCTTTCTTTATTTGTAAAATGAATCCTTAAATTAAATCGACATATAATTTATTTTGAATATCATCAATATCTTCCACTTTTTTCACCTCATTAAGTCATTTTTTGACTTCCACATTATTATTTTCAAAATGATATGTCAACTATTCACATAATCAAAATCAAAATCCTTATTTGTAAGTACTTTGTAATCCTCAAAGCTACTTACTGAAATACATATATAATATGGAGATCTTATGATTTTTGCAATCTCTTTTCATGACTTTCCTAAATATTTTTCATGTTTAGCACGAAATTGTTTCTTATATAAATATGCATGATATCATATACAATGGGAAGAACAAAGTTTAATTACTTATAGAACCAACAAATGCCTAATTCAGTGATGGTTTCTACAAGTATTATTAGTATTTTTTTATTTTTAGTTTTGTTGTCATTTAACGTTGGAATCGAAGCTTCTACCAATATCCTGCCGGCGAAACATACGATTCACATATATAATAATCTTCCCAAAAACTCTACAGGAATAATTGCGCATTGCGCGTCGAAAGATGATGATTTGGGATACCATTCTCTTTATTCTGGTGAAGTTTTCAGCTGGAATTTTAGTACTAATATTATAGAAACTACTCTTTACTTTTGTCATTTCTGGTGGGGTAAAAAGACAAAGGCTTTTGATGTCTTCAGGGCCCGCTGGGATCAAGGTGATTATTATCACACATATACTTATTCAGTCAAGAACGACGGATTTTATCTCTGCTATGAAGAAACACCAGCGTCTGTTATGATAAAAGTAAACACATGGGAAGGTTAAGATTTTGATGTACTTCAGTTATTTCATTTTGAATAAGAACGCCCAATAATAATTAGTTTAATATCTCATGTTATATATATTGCACATCACTCCAAGACATATTTACTTATTAATGCACAATTGCAAAATCATCCCTCTCTTTAACCCTTTATGATATATAGCTGGAATTTGGTCTTTTGAATTCCGTTACTATGTAAATTGTACTCATTTTGAAAGAACAATTTTTCCTTTGAGAAATAGAAAATCGTGGGCTTTTTTTTTTTTTTTTTTTTTTAGCTTTGAGCATCCAAATTTAACTTTATAAAAAAGTGAATTTTTATAATTGTGCACATTCGATAACGTATGAACTTTGAGATTCTATAAATTGAATATTAAAGTCTTCTAAACGACTAATTAACTTTATCAAATATTTTTATGTATGTAATTTAAAATTTCAAATAATATCATTAACAATTTTTTTTTTTTGCAGTTTTTTTGGTACTAAATCAAAACAAAACCAATAATGCAATGTGGTTAATTTTACCCTAAATTTAAAAATTGTAGTTTTTTAAACAAATTATAATAAACGATTCAACTCAATTTGGTTCGGACAATCTCAGCGATTTTGAAAATTATTTGATCGCCCAATGGATAATTACACCTTTTCCATCTTGCAAGGGATTATATCTCATTTGAGCCATTTACCATTTAATGGGAGATAAAATGCTATTAATTCACAACAAATTCAAGAAACGCTTTGTTGTGTGAGAACTACATAATAATGTATAATCCAGTTGAATTCACTCCAAAGATCCTCAATACATCTCTATTCCATTTCATTTAAGGTATCATACTACAAAACTCGCATTGAAAATAAGTCAAGTATTAATTTTTTTTTATTTTTGTGTTTTAATATTTTCATAAATAAAAAAATTCCTATTTATAACTTTAGAGATGGAAATTTTTGTTGGTAAGTTAAAAATAAATGAGCTACGGAAATGGAGACTGAAATAAAAAAAAAAAAATTAACTGTCGACCATCCTGATTTTTGAAGTATCAGAGACGGAAATAGAGACAAAATATAATATATTTAGTGGAATAATATATCCGTCTAAATTCATCTCTGATATAAAAATTATTAGTAATTTATCATAAAAAAAAATTTCGATCTCTAAATCTGTTTTTAATACAAACGGATTTAATTCCGTCTCTAATTTTTCGTCTTTGATACTCTATTTTCTTGTATTGTTCATAAATTATTAAAATATTTTGGGTTTCTAATAATATATATATATATATATATATATATATATATGGTATATGATAATAAATCTAATCACAATGTAATATGCAGTTGACTAATTCAGAAAAAGATTTTCTAATATAAGTTATAAGAAGGTAATTCTATAAAAAGCATTCTTATTCAGGAAGTGGAGATTTATCTCTAGATAACCTAAATAAAATAGGAACAATAAATCTGGGGAAATTGAGGTTGATATTTCAGAAAATAATAAGAAAGTTTCGAAAAAAAAAATGCTAATTTTTAAATCGGTTGTATTTATATTAAATCCTATATATTAAAAAAATATTTAAAAAAGCACAATATTCTGTTAATTAATACTATTCAAAGTTAGTGTAAAATTTAGAATATCCTAAAATATTTATAACTCGTCACTAAAAGAAATATAAATCTTCACCGTGATTAATTATCATAGTTAAAAGTAAAAAATCATAGTGATACTAATTAACCATAGATACACAATGCCTATTAGGCGTTGTTTCTGCAAATGAAGTCAAAAAATTTGCTGTAACTAAAAAATTATGGTAAATATTTTGGTCATACCTAAACCATACGAACTATAATTAAAACTTAAATTTCTGCATCGATTTTATCTGATCGTAGTAGATATAGTATTGATTTACTATCATTTTTAATTTGTGGTGACTTATAATATAGGGATTAATGTACTTGCATTTCGAACTTCAAAGCATAATTTGGTCCTAATATTAATTTAAAAATAGTTTAAAACACTACAAGAAATTATGCCAATAGCTTAATAATTATTAGAAAGGAGCTAGAGTAAAGTTACCAATAATTCATCAACAAATTTACCAAGGAACAAAAATTTTTAAGTTCTTGTAATTTTAAAATTTTTGAAACAAAATATTTCCTTGCTGTATTTAGTGTTGCAAAACTTAATAGCTAGCTCACGTAGACAAAAAATTTGAAAATTTCTCCGCAAAATGGGGCGGACAAATACTTTCGTTAGTAAAGTTTTGAAGTTAAAATCAGTGACAAACTAATTATCAAGAAAATAATTTTTTACTAAATTCGTTGCTAACAATTATCGAGGATTTGCGAAAAATTTCATTTAGACAATAAATCAAAATTGTTGTGCAATGACAATAGTTGTTTTCATACTTGCAATCTTTGTAATCTACCTATATAAGGATCTGCGTAAATTCAATGACATTCCAATTGTACATAAATCTATGTTTTTTCTATTACCTAAATGTTTTTTTATGTGTATAATCAAATCCCCTTCCTTACATTATAAATTGTGGATATTATTTCAAGAGGGAATTAACCACTCAATAGAACTTATAAAATTTCCATTTGAATAATGTCTGATGCAAGCATCAACAGTCTCATTTTTCTCTTTTTGCTATGGGTGAGTTTTGTTCATGAGATTAAAGCTACTAAATATTTGGAAAAACATGAAATCAACATTTACAGTGACCTCCCCCAGAGTTTGGTGATACATTGCGCGTCTAAAGATGACGATCTGGGCACGCACACTCTCAACGCCGGTCAAGTTTTTACTTGGCATTTCCGTAATCAATTTTTCAAAAGAACTCTTTTCTTCTGTCATTTCTGGTGGGGTTCGAAAGATAAGGGGATCGTCGTATTCCAAGGCGGTTGGGACAAGGATGATTATTACTACAAGTACAGTTATTCAGCAAATGTCTTCGGGATCTATCTTAGCAATGACGAAAAAGATCGTAAAGCAAATATGGGATTGGTTACTACGTGGGATTAATTCTAGGGTTTATGTATGTCGGAACATTAATTGTACTTGGATTTTCTGATTTGAAATGAAACCAGTGTCCTTCAAAACTTGCTTTTTTATTTCTTTTTTTTACATTTTCTTTCCATTTTTTTATTGTGTTTGTATTTGTGTTTGTGTGTTTTTGTGGGTGTGTAGTGGTGTGTGAGTCTGTACAGACTTGATTATCCATGTTTAACTTGCAGGGGCTATTTATATGAGGAAGAAGGGACGAGCTTTTCTCGCCAATTTTTCATTTGCAGGTACATTTTCACTCCAAATGTGAAGTCACTTAATGGAATAAGCTTCAGCCGTCAAGTAATTAAAGAAAGTTCCTTTTGTGTCCTGAAATCTAAAAAAAGATGTACATGAAAAATGCAATTTATTTATAATATGGGACCAAAATTGAAAATAAATCCACTTACAGGATCAAAAATATAATTTACTTACAAATTTAATGTCAACAATGAAATGACCCCTATAAATAGGGATAACAGGGTGAGGTCTGGTTGGTGTGCCAAAATCCAAGACCTAGCGGACTAAGGATTTTTAGGACCAAGACCCAATCCCCACCGCATTCGAAACCCAATAGATTCGACTCGTAAAACCCATCCAAATCAGTGTTGTTGTCGTTGCACCAATCCATATTTGAGTATGGAAGATTTTCATGAATTTTTATACCTATTAGCCAATTTAAAATAATTATTTTGACCTACTATTATAATTATTTAAATTTTTAAATAATAATCTAATAATTTTTCTTTTTTTTTTTCTCTCACTTGTTACACCTCCCTCCTCCGGCCCGTAGCCGCCATCACCATCCCACCTCATAAAAGGTGGTGGCTGTGGCAGCCTAAGCAAAAAAGGGGACAATCATCGCCCTCGGCAGAGGGCAACAATTGCCTCCCATTATCAGGGCGATGGGGGCTCGAAAAAAATGCCGCTATCATCTTTTGGACGACATTGCTGCCCAAAAAATGCCGATAACAGTATAAAATTTTTGTGAATGAGGCATAGTTTAGTTGGCGAATACAAGACTCTAGAATATTTGTGGGATGCTGTTTAATTGCATAGTACGTGTTATCTTCTGTAATGGTAGATATTGATTAGATTTATTTTATTTTATATTATTGATCTGTAATAGTATGACTGTTGTAAAGGGTTTATTGAAAATTTTAAAATTATGGATTTCAAATAACTTAACAGCAATCCCTTGAATTTGTTTGATAATTCTAAATTTAAATAATTTCAAATCATTCAAGTCTAATTTTAAATTATATTTTGTTGAATAATAGTATATCAAATTCTTTTAAAATTGAGTCGTTTGAAATTATTTTTCTAAATTTTTTCCTCAAATTCAAATCCATTAATTAAAATTCACTCTAAAATGTATATTTATCCATTATCTGAAATTATTTAGCCCACCTAGCTAGTAATCTCGTAGCCCAGCCCAACTTAATAGCTCAAATTAGGAGGATTAAGCTTAACAGATCATGCCCAACTAATCTTAGTAAATTTAATTAATTCAGTCTATGAATTCACTTAGGAAATTAAATAATGTAAATTATTTGATCAAGTTAGTCAATCATTTGCTTCTGGTTTTTGGGTTTATGAACCCTAATTTATTGATTAAATTAACTCAAAACTTGAATGAGTAGTTCAACGTAATTAATTAATTTTACTTGTCTATTTATTTTAGTTTAAGATAAAAAAAAAACTAAAGTTTTGATTGGTTAAACCAATTTAATCAATCAATGTCAGACAAAATTGATATGAAAACTTAAATTTTGACCACAATTAATCAATATTCATTGTGTTTAGTCCAAGATAGAAATATTCGCCATATTTTTTAACTTTAATAAATATTTTAGTCCTACTTGTAGAAAAATCAAAATAATTTACAGCTACGATTTTTTACTTTTAACGTAATAATTAATTATAATAAAAAATTATATTTATTCTTGTGAAATCACAATAATTGATGGTATAACAGTCAATGTCTGCTTAGCGAAAAAAAATAATATTATTCCATAAAGATAAAATACGGGGACCATGAATCGTGCAAAGGTTCCATCTTTGTATTTTGTTGATCTACAAAGGTCAAAAGAACTATACTATTTGTTTTCATACTTTTAAAGTAAATTACCATATTAACCTTCTAGGAAAAACTAGTGTATTTGCTGACCATATCCTTTCCTTTTTTGAAATTATAAAAACTTCTCCTCTATATTACCATGTGCTTACAAGAAAAAATGCAATTTACCCCCTTATGATACGAGGAATGAGAAAAAAATTCCCTGCGGAATAGCAAATTATTCCCTGTGTTTTAAAAAAAGAAGCAAATTATCCGTCTATTTAAACCATTGATAGGGGATACTTTACTTTATTTTTTGAAACACAGAGCGCTAATTTGTTAATTCTTTTTTTATAGAGGGTATTTGCTCATTTCACTTAACACAAGGAGGTAAACTGCATTTAAGCGTGTGCATACATCCATACACGAGTTGGGTTGTCAATATTCTATTTTTATAAGTATGGGGGTGCAATTATCATTTAATTAATTATAAAATATAGCAATTAAAAGTCTTTTTTTTCTTTTTAAGCTTGAAAATTCAGAAAGGGAGATTTTTGTAATTTTAGATTTAAAAGGTGTGATAATAATTATATTAACTTGAAAGAGAGATCGTTGCAATTAATTCTACTTTTTGTTTTAAATTTTTAATTTGTTTTAGATCACCTAATTTTATTACGAGTTTCTTGAATTTCTAGAATTCAACCTCAGTTATTGTATCCAATGGTTTTAGATCCGATCGAAGATCGAATCGATCAAGTTACTGGGTAACTGGTCCGATCAATCTGACCGAAAGCAAAAAATCGATTAACCCGAACCTTAATATATTTATATATGTATATATACATTATACGATTGTACATCATATGCAGCAATACATTATACATCAATGAATATTTCAATTTCAATAAAGTTCATACATTTATACATAAATATTCAACAAAGGTTCAAACATTTGTATACAAATACTATATCATCCAAAATTCATAACTTACACAATAATTTCAATAAATATTCAAGAAACAACATGCATTCAAAATTCTAAAATTAGAAATACTAAAAAAAAAAAAATGTGTTGTAGCTACAACAGCTGTTGCTGTTGCTCGCTCCTGTTCGGTGCGCCGACGACTCTTCCACCCACAAAAATTAACACTATATTACACTTTTTTAAATTTGATTTTAAACTTGAACTTGAGAGTTGAGGTTGAAGAACATGGAGATGAGAGAAGTTTTTTATTTGTTTCTTTGAATTTGTATTTGGGGGGGGGGGGGGGAACCTACCTTCTTTTTCTCCCTCTTTTAGCCGTCTCCTCTCCTAAAAAGTTTTTTTAAAAAAAAAAATGAGCAAAATCGATTTTATTGGGTTCTAATCGGACAAGTTTTCACCGGTTCGGAGTGGGTCAATTGCCTCCCTTTTTTACCCCTTGACTCGGACCGGACACATAACCAGTTCTCAATCGGACCAACTGATCCGATCCGGATCTAAAAACATTGATTGTATCTCTCCTTTTTCACAACCTTATTTAAGCAATTAAATTTTGCGTCAAACTATCAAATAGTATAACTCATGTCACATCAACACAAAATAAATTATGTTATTCATATAACTTAGAATATTATCATGCCTAATTAATTTATACAAGACTTTCTCATCAACTGTTGGAGAAAAATAAATGTGGTGTTTGCAAAATAATTGCGATTTTAGTATTGTAGGTATAGGGGTGGCGATTTTTAAGTCTTTTATAATCTTTTTTTGACAAACTTTGTCTTTATTTTAACAATTTAATCACATTGAGGACAAAAATGTCAAAGAATTTATTAAAATAGCAAAAAAAAAAAAATTGATATCCAAGTGATCAGCTACTAGATTCACTTTTTGGGCTATTTTAGCAAAAATTTCGACTATTTTGTTCTCTATATACCAAAAATTTAAATTATATAATAAAATTATCAAAATAAATTCATATAAGAATAATATTAATTCTTCCATACTTACAGAACTAAAATTATAATTTTTTCAAACATCAGGTGTATTGGGCCTGTGCAAAATTAAAGCATGAACTATGAAGAACATTCATTTGCAGAACAATTCAAATTATAAGTATTGTGCAAATTAACTAAACTTAGAAAGTCATCATATTATTACCAAGAAATACCAAATTTAAAACCTCTAAACGAACAAAAATACAAAAAAAAAAAAAAAAAAAAATCAAGAAAAAAAGTAATGGGATCAGTAATCTGAGACTAAAAGCGCATCCCAGATCATGTCCATGTCCAGAGAAGGCATTCTGCTCAACTGAACTGCATCAGCATCTGATCCCATCGTTTCTGCACTTTTCTTCATCTCCATTGCTTCTGATCCAACTCTGCTCTCCACCTCCAATGCCCATTCTTTTTCAGCTGATTTCTGGTTCAAATCCTCTTCCAAAACCGGCTTATGCTGCGGCGACGACGACGACGACTGTGGAGCGTTAAAGCCCTTCTTCGATGCAACCATTCCTTGTGAAATCGCCCGCAACTTGGTTTCAAGAAGCGCAGCGGTGTTGTTGTTCATGGGATTGGCCTTGATCTGGTGCTTTAAATCGGGGAAGTTCAGGTTTGCATAATCACCTCTGAGAATATAAGCAGCTGTGTCATAAGCAAACGCCGCTTCCTCCGCCGTGTCAAAGGTTCCGAGCCAAACCCTCGTCCGGTTCCTCGGCAGCCGTATCTCCGCCACCCATTTTCCCCAGTGCCTCTGCCTTACTCCCCGGAAAAGCTTCCCTGGCGATGATGGCGAACACGTTTTCTGTTGGCTTTTCCGGGATGCTGGAAATTTCATCGGCTGAGTTTTCGTCGTGCTGAGCCAGTAGTCGCTGAATCCTTTTGAAGGATGGTTGCTGACTTTCTGACTGATTTTCAGCCACTTTGACTCGGGATCGAGCTGATTTCGATCGAATTGAGACACAGAGAATAAAGGGTTTTCTGGAAACGGAGCGTGATCGCGGGTTTTGGCTGTGGGAAGAGATTCGCTTTTTACAGGAAATGGATCATGTAAAAATAACCCTAGATTCGGGATTCTGGAGCTGACAGATGAAGAGGGTGATGAACAAGGGTCGGAGTGTTTGACTCCATTTGAAGATTGGAAGGATTCAAGAAAGTTGAGAGGAACGTAGTTTCCTCCACCGGTTTGGGTGAATCCCGGAAGGACAGAATGTGCATGAAGTTCCCTGGCAATATTTTCCTTAGATAATTCAGATAATCTAGCATTCAACATAGTATCAGAACCAACCTCGTTTACAGGAGAACTGGATTCTGAACTCGAAAGCAATGATCGTTCAGGGGACGATGAAGAAGACGATCTTGCCTTCCCACCACCACCATCGCCACTGCCACCGTCTGAGCGGACAGTCTCATTTAGACTGCGAAAGACATTGGAATACAAAAGCGATCTTGATCCTCTCTCCATTTCCAAACAAGATGGTATTTCATTTTGCAAGAAGGTTTCCATCTTAGGAAATCTATTAAGATTTTGAATTATGGGAGAGGAGAAAGGAAAGTAAAATAAATGTCACAAAATGTAGGCGGTATGGTATTTATACGGATACCAAACTTGTAGCTCATATTCTATGCCTATAACCTAAGTTTAAAAATACGGGCTTTTAGATCTGAACAATTATAATTATTCATGTATTATAAATTTTATTAAAAATTCTTATTATTGTGTCTGAAAACGAAATTCCAACGTAAGAATAACCCATAAAATAATAGAGCTGGACTATTAGTTTTATGTTAATTTGGCAAGAAAAGGAAGCCCTTGATCATTCATCTTGTCAGCAATTCGTGCTCTCCATTCCCAATGTTTTCTTTTTTTCTTAAAAGCTAACCAAATACTTCCAAGTGTCCTCTTGTCTTTCCTGGCTCTTGGGATTATTACTCATGATGGATGTATATTCTTCCACGACAGTGACAACAACCACCTTAAATTCTTACATTAGTTTACTTTAATTTTTAATTGAAATTGTTTTCGTTGGTTTCTTTAATCCATCATCATGTGATTTATATCAATCAGCCACATGATCTCATTTGCCTCCTTTTACTTTATGTTTGAGTGAGGAAATCATGATTTGACTTGTTAGTTAATCCTCCTCCTGTCTCTGATCAGTACTTAGAGTTTTCCTCTTTGACATCAAATTAAAAAAGTAAAAAGCATATTATTTGATGTGTGGGCATATCACTTTAAGGTACTAAATGGATCAATTTTCTCATCTTCTTCATTAATTATAAAAAAAAGTTAAAAGTTAGAACCCACATATTTTTATTAAATTATTATATTTCGAAATCAATTTGATCTGAACTCGAATATGCATGAACTCATATTTCGTGTGGTTATTGCCCGTCGCTTGCCTTGCAAATTGCGTGTTTGGAGTAATCAAGATTTACCTTAGCTATATTGAAACTTTGTTTATAGATTTGATACAAGTAGATCCAAAGTTAAATTATCCTAATAAATATTATTTTAAAATATTATTCTCAAAAAAAGTAATTTAGAAATAATATATATATATATATGGCATTAGAATATTAATTTAGCGAGAATTTGTATATGAAATTGAATCATTAACTTTAAAATTTTTCTAAAACAAAACAAAAGCTACAATAATTTCCGACAAATAAAATTAAAAAATATTTCTATTATTTCACACTAATTTTATTAGAGAACGACAAAGAGTTTTAGTAATTTAATTAGTAATTAATAATCGTCATTATGTTCATTTTCCAGTCATGATTAAACAATGGGCCTTCCAATGATTGGATTAGAAGGGCCACAAATTTATATTAATTAGAGGTAACCAAATGAGATTAGTAATTAATAACATTATCGTCATTATTAATTAATTAATAGAAAAAGGGCCTCAAGAATATTGGCGTAGTTTGAGGAAGTCTTATTATGGCTGTCTTCTCCAGATCTGGTACTATGAAGAGTTGGCACACAAAGTCATGAATTCCTAATTTGGGCTTTTCTTCTGTCATCTATATATTTGTATATGTGTCTTTTGAGATGAGTTTAGAGACACTTCTCCCACTCATTGCAACTTAAACAAGAAGAGGGAGAGGGAGAGAGAGACAGTTGAGACTTCGTATGCAAATAATTGATATATTTATATATATTGGGTAAATTCCAATTTTTGTCCAATTTCTTAGAGGCGGTAGCGTTTCCAGTCCAGGTCTTTTCCAAAATAAAATAGTAGAACAGTTATTAAAAGAAATTGGCAATTTTAAGACAAATTACCCTAAACCAACTGGAATTGTGCACGAGGGAGGCACGTGAGTGTCTGAAAGTTGGGGGAAGCTGACGTGTCCGATTAAATGAATTAGGTGTAAAAAAAACGGGCAACGTGAAGCGGCAAAGCTGACGTGGAAAAAAAGGCCACGTCAGAGCATCTCCGCCGTCCATCTCTTGCTTGGATCCTTCACGAAACATTTACCAAGAGTATCTCTCCCTTCCTCCGATAAACTTCTGGGGATCTCTGGCACTTCTTCACCTACTTCGATTCTCATCATCAATTCGGCGATATCTGAGCACCGCCACGCCGGATTTCCAGACAACATCTCCGCCACGACGCACCCAAGCGCCCAAATATCCACCGGAGGCCCCTGCTCACCCCCAGCGACCATCTCTGACGACATGTACAAAGGGGTGCCCCTCAATTCGAACCCCATCATGGCGCCTTTTCTCCTTCCATCCCGCTTTGCAAGCCCAAAATCGGCGATCTTCATGCAGCCATTCATGCCTAAAAGAATGTTTGAAGCTTGATATCACAGTGAACGTACCCGAACTTATGAATATAGTGAATCCCTTTGAGCAAAGCCTTTGTGTATCCCCGGACTTCAATTTCCGGCATCCTCCCACCACCGGAATTCCTAAGCTTATCAGCCAAAGCGCTGCCGGGAGCATACTCCAACAACACATTATACAATTTCTCGCCCTTCTCATACGAACAACTCTCCCCAAAGCACCGAATTGCAATCCACGTTGGCGAGCTGATGTGGCCTTTTTTTCCACGTCAGCTTTGCCACGTCATGTTGCCCCCTTTTTTTTTTACACCTAATCCATTTAACCGGACACGTCAGCTTCCCCCAACTTTCAGACGCTCACGTGCCTCCCTCGTGCACAATCCCGGCCGATTTAGGGTAATTTGTCCTAAAATTGCCAAATTTTTTTAATTACTGTTCTACTATTCTATTTTGGAAAAGACCTGGACTGGAAACGCCACCGCCCTTAAGAAACTGGACGAAAATTGCAATTTGCGCTTATATATACTTGGAAAATAAAATTTTTCGTTCCGTAATGTAGGATTTTTTTTACTTTTAATTTCATTAGTTTCGGGATTCTCACTCTTGATTTGATAACTTCTAACGGCGTTATGGTATTTACACTTCTGGTTCTGTTGGTATAAGATTATCACTTCTGGTCTCATAACTTTTAAAATGTAGCATTTTTGGTCCCGTGCAATCAACAACCACGTGGTATTTTACGTTCAACACCAAGCAGAAAGGTGTCATGGAGCCAAAATGCTATTTTTTTAAAGTTACGAGAACAAAAATAAGAATTTTATAATTAATAAGATTAAAAATGAAAAGACCGCAAGTTATTGAACAAAAAATATTATTTCACCTCCCTACACAACTATTTTGACGATATACGAATTTTAGATTCAACTCAGTAGATTTTGAGACAATTTTTGTTTGTACTGAGCCCTTGTGCTTGAGTTATTACAAAAGATTTTGAAATTAAGGTGTTCAATTATACTAAAACCAAATGTTATATGAGATAAAAAAAAATTAACAGATTGGAGACAGTTAAACGAACAAGACAGTATTCTATAAAAATTGATCTTGGGACACTGTGTCAGGGAAGATGGTTGATGACAGTGCGCCGTCTTATCCTCACATAACAATTTAAAATTGATTACTGAGTGAGCAAAGTGTCAGGCAAGATACAAAAGTATATGATTAACTAGAAACAGTTGAACAAACAAGATCATTGTAATAAACGCTTGAATTAATTATATAATAAATATAATTTATTTATAATATGATTAATATATAATTTAAAAAAATAATTAATTGTATAATAAATATATCACATATACTTAATAATTAATTTGATACAAGCCCACTTTAGAACCCTAATTTCTAGTGATGGAGTTCGAATTGTACCAAGCCAATATGAGTAATCGTGTCATAAAGATGATTCATGAGACTGTCCCATCTCACCCCACATGTACCAATAATGAAAAGACAAGAATATTTATAAGCATAATTTCTTTAAAGAACACATGACATGCAATCTCTAAATTTTTTTCCCAAACAAATAATTAATAATCTATTTGCAAACTATATGACTCACAATACCGAGATGATTCTCGGGATTGTTTGGGAAAATTCCAAAGAAATTTGCTTTTTTACTATAATTGATTATTATAGTTAAAAATAAAAAATTATGGTGGGATATTAATTAATCAAGATTGTGCAACGATTTTTAGTTATTATTTTTACAATCAAGGCTAAAATATTTGCTATAGCTAAAAATTATGGTAAATAATTTGGCTATAGGTTCAAATGTCGATTAACCATGGCCAAAAGTTTTTGCATCGCTTTGATATCATCATGGTAGATATAGTATAGATTTACTATGATATTTAAGCCGTAGTGATTTACAATGTAGGGAATGGGTAAATCACAACAATCGCCTCTGAAGTTTGACATAATTACAAATACCTACTTATTATTTAAAAAATTACAAATATCCCTCTGATTTAACATCCGTATAACAACGAGCTCATTCCGTTAGTTTTTCTTTCATTTTTTTATAGTGAACTATCCAACATTCTATTTTGAATTTATACACTTCTTCAGATTTTATAAAATACTTTTATGAACTAATATTTTCAAAAGATTATTTACTTTATCTACCTTTAGATTTTTTTTACATGAAATTAAATATTTTTTTTAGTAAAAACACCACAATGGTAAAATAATCTTTTTACCTCACGATCTAAGAACTATATAATTATTTTCTATTTGAGGGAAGTTGTTTTTAATTTTTTAAATAATGAGAGAGTATTTGTAAAATTTTAAAAAAAAGTAATTGTAATTTACTCGCTAAAGAATAATCAATTCTTTTTGTAGTTTCAACTTCCAGTGGATTCATAGCCCCAAGGTGTGACAAAAGCCCTCCAAGGGGGATGAATGGACATCTCAATATGGCACACACACACACATACACACACAACCACAAAGATTCCCATCACTATCTTTGTTTTTCCCTTTTGTCATATGAAGTTATTCTAATAAAAGACCAACAAGTTCCCCTAATTGTGCAGTTGTTTTGCAATTGTTGTAATATAAAGGGCTAGCACATGGTCTTGCCTAAGCTAATTCTGTTTTTTACCTAGAAGACTGCATGCATGCTAGGAATGGATGATTAAAGGATATATATATATATATATATATATGTATGTATATATTGATTGGTAGCTGCTCAAAGTTGCTTTTGCCTTTTTCTCTTTTAACCATTCTCTCTATCTTTCCATCACATATATGTACACCACTTTATTCCTTCCCCCATCTTTTGACCTTAAAACACAACAAGACAGATTGGAATAAACAAGATTCTTGTACCAACAAAATTCCCACTTATTCTTCACTTTACTGTTCAAAAGAAAGCCGTTTAGACATCATGTGGCCGATTGGGGTTTTCATGTAATAAGGCTATATTTGTGCCTGTAAAATAGGTTAATTAGCTGATGATGTCTTAGCCTAATGGTTAAGTTTAAGGTTGAGGTCATTTGAACAAGTTTGAAGCTGTAGGTTCGAATCCCACTGAATATCTGGGTATCTATATCACTTTATGTAAGTGTTTGTTGAGTTATTGTAATGTATTTGTCGTTGTTGGTGCTCTTTTACCCAAATTCAAGGTTAATTAGTGCTCTTTGAACTCATGGTGGAGATGATTGTTTGTAAAAAGAAATTCATTTCATTTCATCTCATCAATAGTTTACTGTGTGTGTGTCTGTAAGATCTAGTTTGAGTAAAAAGAAATTCAGACACAATGTTACTAGTTTTGTAAGAAGGAATATATCACATAAACTTTTATTTTCTAACTAATATATTTTATACATTATTAACTATTATTATTATACATTTGTCGGACTAAATTTAAATTGCTGCCCATTGTGAAAATCGAAATATGCACAAACTCCTTACTCCTTTTCAAAT
Source organism: Sesamum indicum (assembly GCF_000512975.1). Lineage (NCBI taxonomy): Eukaryota > Viridiplantae > Streptophyta > Magnoliopsida > Lamiales > Pedaliaceae > Sesamum > Sesamum indicum. The sequence goes on from NC_026154.1 coordinate 4,075,506, forward strand.
GAAATAAAATGAGATGCCAAACAATCACTGTCCTATAATTTCGAGTTTTATTAATTTTGGTCATTTCTACCTCTTTTGAGATTTGTCATAATTATTAATATTTTTTTATTATTAAAAAATTATTAAAACCCGTCTGGAATTGGCGACCGTCTAACAAACACCCCATTACAATTAGCTGTGACGATGGGGTACGATCGTGAATACCAAGATGGATATTTATAATTTTTCAAATAATAAGGAAGTAATTATAAATATGACAGATCTAAGAAGAGTCCATCATAGTTTACCCTTCTTTATAGGGCTAAATGCAACTTACTCCTCAGTAATATGTGAAATGAGCAAAAATTTTCTTTTTCAAAAAAATTAACAAATAAACCCCCTTATATTTAAAAAAAAAAAAAAGCAAATTATCCCCCTATCAACAGTTTAGATAAGGGGATAATTTTTTTTATTTTTTAAACATATAGGGAGTATTTTGCTAAAGAAAACAAATCGCAAGAGATTTTTTACTCATTTATCGTATCGTAAAAGGATAAATTGTATTTTTTCTTCCTCTCATTCCATTTGTTTCTTGTATAGTCTGCCATGTATGAGAAACTTAACCAAGCCAAGGTAATATAAGTCATGTAGGTGCGAAATGAAAATATGCTGCACTTGAAAGTTCTTATTTTACTTCTCCTTTCCAAATATTCTCAGTTGTAATGATAAGGGTTTGCTGCACTTGAGTTTTCGCTATATTATTAATGATCACGATTTAAAAATAGTAATAAATTAATACTATTAACAACGATTAAATAAAATCAATGCAAAAATTTAAAATTTTATCACGATCAACCAATATTTACTCTGGTTTTTTAGTCATAGCCAAAATAATTATTTATGCAGGACCAAAAATGTCAAGTTTTCTAAATTACAGGACTAAAAATGTCTACACTCCCTAAGATACATGACTAAAATTACAATTTTATTGCATCATGTACCAAATTGACCGAAAAAGGGTGAAACATACCAAAATTTAAAATTATAGGACTAAATTACAAAAATTAATTCGTACAAAATAAAATATATGGCTCCATAAACTACAAAACTAAAATTGCATTCCCCCCCTACCCCCTTAGTTCCTGTCGACATTCTTGCATCATTCTTTTTTGGTAGTAAAATGGCTAACACATGCATACATTAATTTTCAAACACACGAAGACAACCAGGGAAAGCATTCTTGTACTTGCTCCGTCTCCTCGTGAACATCCACCGTCACTTCCACCACAGAACACTAGTTATCATCATACCATGCTCACTTTTAGGTAATACATTTTAGATTATTAATGTTGTTATCATCTAACTCAGAGTAGTACTATCAACTAATTTATATTTATGGGTCCAAATCGACGAAAAAAAAAAAAAAAACAGAAACAAAGTCATTGTGTTGTTAAGACAACGACTTCGTCGCTTTTATAATAATAATAATAGTAGTAATGACAATAATAATAATAATAAACTGTTGTAGTTCCGCATCATGACATTTATAACTAAAATTGGGATCGCCACTAATTAATATAAGCTTTAAAATTAAATTCATTAAAATATATATGTGTTTCGTAATATGTTCTAAATTAAATACATTTAGTGGTCGTTGTTCAACTGCCGGTTTATTTATTTGTTTTGTTCTTAGAGTAAAACAATATTTGCATCTCATTGTATTATAAATGTCGCTATTTGATAATATTAATAATTAAGAGTCTATGATCTACAGCTATTATTGTCAACAAATTGACATAAGTAATATGCTAATACTAAAGTAAATAAACATGGCCTATATTTCTTTTTCATATATATTTGAATTCGTGACTTTCTAAGTTATAGGATAAATTATAATTATTTGTCTTAAAATTTGATATAATAATGAATACTCCCTCGTTGATTTAAAAATAATAAATACTACCTCAAATGAAATATAATTATGTAATCCTCAGACAGTAAGAAGTATTTTTTAATCCTTGTTTTTATATTTTTAAAAATAAAATAGTTGAAAATGTAAAAAACAAATGTGGGTGGGTAAAGTAAAGAACTTGAGTAATAATACTAATTCATAAAAGTATTTTATAAAATTCAAAAGAATATATAAAATTAAAATTAATTCAGAAAATATTTTGGACAATTCACCACAATAATTATATGAAAACCTAAAGAAATGAACTCGTTGGTGACACCACTGGATTGCAACCGCTACTTAGCATAAGCAAGCAAATATACGTAAAAGTTTTAGTTTTTTAAAACTCTTACCTAAATGTGATGCAAGTCAAACGAGAGGTTTTATTTGCCAACGAACAAATACTACTTCTTATGTAAAATATTTTTTCGAAAAATCAAATTAATTTCATTCGTTAATTCACAAAATTAATTGATGAGATAAATAAATGAAAATTGAAATAGAGCCATTGAGGCTTAATTCAGTTGGTAAAATTAAGACCCTACGACTTTATGATCATAAGTTCGAATCTCATTAATATGTGGGTATTTGATATACTTTAGAGATAATTACATTGCCCTCATCCGATGTTTGGTGTAATTACATTTAGACTCTCTGTGATTTGACAAATTACATCCAGTATCCCTGACGTTTGATTTCATCAAACATATAGATCCCTTATTTGTCAAAATTCATCAAAAGTTGCAGATACAAACCAAAACAATTGAATGAAAAATCCATATTCGCTTCTTATTATTATTGACTTATATATGATTAAGTAAATCTTTTTTGACCAAATATTGGTATTGTTAGACGGTGGGATCTATTTATTAGACGGAAATAAAAGTCAGGGTCACAAGATGTAAATTTCTCAAACCATAGCAGTTTACATATAATTATATCAAACTTTATATTAGGGCGGTCTCATTATTCCTTTACTTTATTAATAGTTGTTAGTCTACTGAAATAGCATTCTTTTGTTGATTACAGATAATTGATATTGATATATAATCAATATTTTGGTTATTAATTATTGAAATGCATAATATCATTGTAATCGATTTACGTCTACAAAAAAAGGCTTTTCAGGGACGGAATTTCCGACAAAATGACGTCATTAACAAGAGTTCCGACAAAATTTCCAACGATTTTCGGGCCAACGGAAAACCTTTTGTAAAAGGCACTTCGGAAAATATTTTTCTTTTTTGTAATGTACTAAAATAAAAACAAAATTGCAACAGGAAAAAGCTGTAAATGGATAGGGTGTAGTTTAGCCAAATTAATTCTCCTTTGACATGTGAAAATGATAGGATAATGTAATTTAATTAGTGTGCCAACCATGTCTTCACCAAATGACATATTAATTAAATTTTCTATTTATATATTACACTATATATTATAATGAAGGATCTCAGCCTCAACAGCTCCATTGACAGACGTATTTTTTTGTTTATGTATTTTCTATTGCTAATTAATTAATTAATTACAAGTAATCAAACACAAACAATAAATACTATTCATATTAATTATTGACTAATGCTGATGGAGAAATTAAACAATTAATAGACTAACATATTATCATAGTATAAATTGAAGGAAATGGTCCCAAGAAATTATGCCATGATTTATTTCAAATGTTTTAGGCTTAAATTGGAATTTGTTTACTTATAATAGTGTAAAAAAAACAGCGCAGTGGAGAGATCATGTCTTGTTCTGTTTTGATAAATACATGACTACGTCAATATTTAAATAAATTGAGTAATTGAACAATCACTAGAAAAAATATAATCTTTTGCTACGGTTAATTATTATAGTCAAAAGAAAAACAAATGTGGCGTATACAAACCAACTACTGTTTCGCAACGGTCATTAGTTGTTGTTTCTACTAGTGTGGCCAAAACATTAGTCATGACTAGAATCATGGCAAATATTTTGGCTATAGCTAAAAATCATGGCGAATATTAGTTAATTATGGTAAAAATTTAAGTTTTTGCTTTGATTTTATCTAACTTAGTTAATAGTATTGATTCACTTTGATTTTTAAGTCGTGGTCATTTATAGTGTAGTCAAAACTCAATTTCTTTGTAGTAAATATATCAATATAACAAATAATTATGACAAATTCTGACAAATTCGATGAGACAGAAACTCGTGATCTTGAATTTGTTCGTGGAATCTCAACTTTAATAATTCCCTGGAGCTCTACATGTTTATTGAAATTCAAATATCTTTTATTTTTTCTCCTATTCCAATTATGTAATTGTTTGGATATTGATTTTGCAACGTTTTCAAGAATTTGTTAGAATTAAATTAGTAGGAAGTCAAAGAGCAAATATAAAAAAGTAACATGCAAAAACATGTTGGTTTTTATTTAGTAAAAGTTGGACAAACAAAATAGGTTATATAAAAAAAAATTAAGAAAGCATGACTTCAACTTATATATGACCACTTATTTAATTAATTGGGACTTTCTTTCTAAATGGCGTGGATTGCACGTTAGTCTTGTAAGCCTCGACATTTGGGATCGGATCACAAATGCATACATGCATGCTTCGTATTTTGTATGTAAATAATTTAAATCAATAAGTATGTTTAAAAATAAATAAATAATAAATTATTGTACAAAAAATATATACATATATTTGTGGGATTCAAACTCGTAAGGAATCAATTTAGCCAATTGTTGATTCTTGGGGTACGTAGATACTATAGTTTGTGCACGATGTACTGAATGGACGGATGATTAATATATAAGATATTTTTATTGCATAAATGTTTGAATTTATTCTTAAATGATCGTAAGAAATATTACTTTATGTCATAGTTAATTACTATAGTGGAAAAATAAAAATTATGGTTAGTAGTAATTAATGACAACTATGGGACAATTATTAATCGTTGTTTCAGCTAACAATTTTGAAACGTTAGTCATAACTAAAGAATATGGTTAATATTTTGATCGTAGCTAAAAACATTAATAATAAATGCTTTGATCTGTTAAAATCATAAAAAAATATTGATTAACTATGAGCAAAATTTAAATATCACATTCGTTTGGTTGCTTTTAGGTAATGGTTTAAACTTATCGTAGTTTTTAGCCATATTGATTAACAATCTGCATTTTGTAACTTTTCCTCTATTTGATTTTAGAAAAATCACAATGTATGTACAATTGATTATTCTTTTTCATTAATATTTTAAGATATATTTGGAATTTATTTCTTGACAAAAGCAATACACTTATCGTGTAATTGATATATAATTCAAAAAAATAATCAATCACACGATAAGTATATTACACTTACTATGTAATTTATTTAACTCAGACTGAACCGGATTACATAAAAAGTTTCCTTCATTGTAGTTACCTTCATGTATCAAATTGGAATCTCAGATATGTCAATTTATATTTAGAAATCAAATAAAATGTATTATATTAGCATTAATGTCCTTATGCTAAAAATTAACATACATAAAATAATAATATAAACTTCTGAAAATGAAATTGAATGGTATTATGTTAGCATTAATGACCTTATGCTAAAAATTAACATACATAAAAATAGTCCATTTTCTCCATACATAGAACCTCTTTTTGTTTGTGATAATTATGCATATATACCGATAAAAACTGTCATATCTTAATACAAAGATGAGTTCAAAAAAGAAAAAGTAAATCAATTGCAAATTATCGTATATATTTCAAAATTATCAAGAAAACATATTATTACGACTGTAAAAACTTTAAAAAGAGCGCATCACATCATATTAAAAGTGAAAACATATACTATACTGACATGATATAATTCACAGTATCAGATATTTACGCACCGTATATATAAAAGAACAATCTCATCGATCCTGCATTTCTTTCCAGTTATTCTCATAACAAGTAGCAAACTGCAATGGCTATGCCTAAAGGAAAGCTATGGAAGGGAGAAACAGCATGAAGAAATGCATGCTTGTAAATATTCACAACATTCTCCCAAAGTAAAAGCAAGTTCCGAAGATTAACATGAGAGTTGTTCCTCCTTGAAGAAAGGAAGATGGCGAGAAGAAAACTGAAACGATAAATAACCTTAACTTGACCCCAGAATTGAAACCAACCAGAATCAGATACTCCAGGAAATGCATAAGCAGATCCGCGTGCATATTTTTGTACATTATCCGAATATGTATAGATATCATTACCACAGACATAAAGTGAAGACTTTCTTGGGTAGAGGATGGGTGACGACTGATGAATGGTGCAGCGATGATTCAAATAGGGAAAAATTAGAGTTAGAGGTCGGCAAGACGAACAGAAGCAATGGGAAGAAGAAGAAGTGTTTCTTAAAGACGTAAACTGAAGAAAAGTTCGCCACTTTTTAAAAATAAACAAAAATGATCATTTGAAACAAACCAGAGCACAAACAAACTGAATCTTCAACAAAAACATATGTAAATCCCCACACTGCAATCTATTCAAACAGGTGATCCGATATCAAAGTTAGTAACTTCTCACACTCTATAATATAACAAAGGAAATGCACAGAAACTCAATCAGTAACCATTCCGTAAAGCAGAAACTACTATATATGGAAAGTAAGATTGGAAATAGAAAGTTGTTCGTACACTATCACTTTTACTTGCATCTTTCAAATCAAAGCAACTTGCCACACCAAGAAGTGCAAGTCGATAAATTTTCTGTCAACTCTTTCCTCTAACACAAACAGAAACATGCATCATGCAAAGGTCCACTACCTAAAAATTCACACTTTTACTCACAATTCGTTGCACATTTCATGAAGCTTTATATTTACTGACCATATATAAGCCTAAGATCATCCACTAGTGACGTGTAAAATAGGCGGGAGACAAAATCAGGATAAAACTAGAAGTAATCTAGTCCGAGAGTGTTTGGACTCAAAGTAAATCAACTCTGTATTCGTGTTTCAACAACATTATGGAAGAAAATAATAGTTATGTTGACCTCAACAACATGAAGGCCTACAATCTGTCAAACAGGCTCCAAACTAGAAATGTAATCTTATTTTACTACTACTTATGTCGTAAAAGAAAACGCAAACAGTAGATACAAGTAACAAACTAACACGGAAAAAACCATCACATTTCACATATCAATTGGAGCAATTTGGCACTTACAATCTTATTCAAAAGGAGAGTAAAGTACTGGTTGATTACCATTAGACATGACATCAGAGAAGATGCTACAAAAGGGTCAAATTACAAGAACTAAACTTAAGAGACTGATCAAATGGAAGTTTCCCTATTTTTTGTTGCTTTTACCTCCAGCATCACCACCCCCACCTGCCTGAGCCGCCTTCTTTGCCGCCTTTTCTTGAAGTGCCTTCGCATCCCTACATAACCATGCGTGCCGACACAAACAAAATAGCATATAATCAGAAGCCATCGAAATACAAAACTTCAAATAAAATAAAATATGCTGCATACAAATCCTTATCTTAAATGTCAAATCTACAAAACTACTATGATTAAATCTCAGTAATGAACAAAAAAAGACCACACCTCTCGAAAGGTAACAGAAAGCAGAGAAACCAAGAGAATTTCTGCATGCATAATTACTGATAAAACTATCAAAAAGAATTAAAACTACATAAGTTGCTAAAAATTGATCATCATAATCAATGTCAAACGTTGAATCTAAAATATTTTCATGAAGAAATTTAATACCACAAAACACCCACAACCTGAGTATTGTTGAAACACCATGGATGAGGTAAATCTTGAGGCGAAACAACCAAAAATGGTAGAAAACAAATCTTAATGAAAACCCACAACCATATCTTTTTTCTTTCCCAAATTAACCACAGTACTAAAACTAGCAGCAATTACTATGAACCTGGATCTAACCAAGAACATGAAGAAGCACCGAATCTTGAAATCCCGAAATAGTATTAAAAAAAAAAAGAAAATTAGAAAGAAACATATTCACCTTTCACGACGCTGTTCTGGGGTCAAGCCGTCATCCTTGCCCTTGCCTTTCCCACCGTTACGGGCCTGAGCCCTTTCTCTGTCACGTTCTCTTTGATTTCCACGTTAGATGCAGTTAAGAAAAGAACAGGCAAATCTCAAACAAAAGAAAGAAGTACAAATAAATTAAAGATCTCAAGAAACAGAAATCAAAACAGATCAATTCCAAGAAAAATTCAGAAGAGACTGAATTCGTTGAAATGGAGAAGAAAAGAAACTGTGTTGTGGAAGGATATGAGTCATGGCGGAACGACGCCGGATCAGTCGAAGAAGTCGTCTTTGTAGCGTAGACCTGCAACAACTGGAGGCCCAGAATTTGAGGGTAGCTCCACTTTATATATTTCAAGCTTTACTAATTCAGGACTTTGACTTTTTTTGAGGTAATGTAGAAAATTAATTTTCAATCTTTTTATATGGGATAATTACACCTCCCCAGTTTTTGAGTAATTATATATAATTTTTTTATAATTTTAAAAAATATATTTAATATTTTACATTTATTCTCGTTCAATAAATAAATATTTTTGTTAGTCAAGTATCACTGAATTTGTAACATTAAAGAAAAATATTGAAATGAAATTCATATTTATCGCTAACTCATTATTGATTTATTGAAGGTCGAATAAATTTTTTTTCTAATCATACTATTCTTATATATGTTTACACGTATTATGCATGTGAGGAGGTATGTCTTCTCCTTACTAAGGTATTTCATCAGAAAATATTTATTTGTCCTATAATAAGTCAATTGAAGTAAATGTGAAATCACATTCAATTTTTTTTACTAGTAACTGCAAATTTCTTGAATTTCGACAAATAGAGGAATCTATTTATGGGCGGAAACAAACTTAAAGAGTACAAATTAAATATAATTTTTTAAACCATAAGTATTTATATGTATTCTGAATCTCAATTTTTTTAATTCAACTTCCCATTATCTTTATTCTCTCATTTTTCAGTTAAAATTAAATAAAAATTTACTCTGTTTTATTTATATCAGTTCTAATTCGTTCCTTGGCACCGAATACTATTATTTTATAAAAACAAAAGAAAATGTAGTTTCCATAATAACAAAAATGAGAAAAAATGATAAAAATTCAGGTAATTAAACACATTATGATAGATGTAAATGGTACCAAATATATATGTTTTGCTAGTAGTATTTAAGATTAAAATTTGATGAAACACAATCACTATGTTTGGTCTTATATTTTCGTATTTTCTAAAATAAGAAAAAATACACTCAATATTTCACTGTATTTGATTTTATGTTTTTGTATTTTTCAAACAAGATAAAATACACTCAATGTTTGTTTGTGTGTTTTTACACCTTATTTGTGTGTTTGTTATTTTTCAACTTTCTACATATAATATAATATATATATATATACATTTAGGGTGAAATTCATTTTGACCCCCTGTGATATATAAAAATATCAAAAATTCCCTTATAAAATTTTTAATATAAAAAATCATCTCTATATTATGAATAAATAATCACACCGCCCTCTTGTCAACTTGAACCTATTTTTTTAGAAATAATGACTAAAATACCCTTTATAATCAACTGATCAAACTAAATATATTAATATAATATTATTTTAATTTATAATATATAAGTTATAACTATTAAAATATATTATAATATATAATTATAATTTATAAAAAATTTAAAATAAAAATTATAACCCCCACCCACCCCCTACCCCCAATCTTCTTCCCCCTCCTCTTCAGCAACGGCGGCAACATCTTCGACCCCGCTGCTGTGTTTTTTTTTTAAATTTATAATTTTTTATTAATTTAATTAAAATTATATTTTATTATATAAATAATTAAATATAAAATAATATTTTATTATTTAATTAAATAATTATATAATATTTTATTATTAATAAATATATAATATTGTATATATTAGATGTGAGAGAAGGGAAAAAATGTAAAAAAAAATGTATTTTTATAGCAAATTCGTAGTTAAGAGCGGGCGTGGCTCAATTTCTGTATGGAAGGGGGTTTTCTGAACTTTATTTTATATCACAGGGGGGCTATTGATACTTAATTTTCATAAGGGTTTTTTTTAAACATTCCTATTATCACAAGGGAGGTCTCTGAATTTTTCCCTATACATTTATACATATAATATAAAAGCTATATATTTATACATATAATATAAAAGAGACATGATTTGACAATAAACGGTGATTTTTGTCTAAAAAAATACAATATTAAATATATAATATTTATATATAAAAAAGATATGATTTGACAATGAACAGTGATTTTTGTCTCCTAAATCCCAACATAAAACTTACACCACATATTTTAAATTACCTCAAAACACAAATACAATCATATCATTTAATTTCAATACAAACTTATTTATCTCTATTTTTCTCTCTCTATCTCCAAAATACAAAATAAAACACTCAAACCACAAATTTAAACACTATATTAAAGTTTAAGAACTAAAATCACAACTTTAAATTATGAGAGAACTATAATCACATCACGGACTATATTTAAATATAAAAAATGCTTTTATCCCCATTTTCTCCCACATGTTTTTCACTTAGAAAACTGAAAATGAGAAGAACTCAGAGTCATGTGACTGAAGTTGATGGACTTGAGCATTCGAGCCATCACCAAATGTTGACATGGTTAGCACAAATCTCGGATGGAGATGATGGAAACAAGACATGAATAGCCCTTGAAGCTCGAGCAAAACATACAGTACAGACACAAAAGTACCACAAAACCAGCCAAACAGAAAAGGGAAAGAAGAGCCCCAAAACCCATAATAATTAACAAACAAAAAAGAAACACATCAAACCCGGAAAAGAGCAAAAGAAACAAACACAAAATAACCACAACTCTGTTCTTGATTCTCTCTCTCTCTCTCTTTCTCACTCTCTCCACAGCTTTACCAGCTCAGTACTCATCTCCGCCAGCTATGGCGGCGGCAGCAGCAGCCGGAGCTTTGTTCAAAGTGGCGGCCCTGCTATTCTTGCTTTGCACCGCCGCAGCCTTCTCTGCCGCGGGGATAGCGGCAGCCACCTGGTGTGTGGCCAGGAGCGACGCGAGTGACCAAGCTCTGCAGACAGCTTTGGACTATGCATGCGGCGCTGGCGCGGATTGCGCGCCGATCCAGTCTTCTGGGCTTTGCTATCTGCCCAACACTTTGCAAGCCCACGCCTCGTATGCCTTCAACAGTTACTATCAGCGCAAGGGGAATGCCCCTGGCTCATGTTCTTTTGCTGGCACTGCCGCCATTGCCAGAACTGACCCAAGTTTGTATTTTTACTCTTCTAAACACACAGCACACTCACAAGGGTGTTAAAACACTTCCGATTCTTTCCTTTTCTCGGAGTTTGATTATTTTAGGGGCTTTTATGATTTAACAATTAGTTCTGCTACTGGCTAAATGTTATGTGAACATATCTATATGCCTCAAACGCAGAATCTAGGGGGGTTTTTTCAATTTAATTTTTTATTTTCTCCGGACACGGACATGCATCTGCATTTATATCTACATCTGTATGGAGATTTTTGGGTATTTTAAGTTCTTGTTGCGGAACTAACGTTTCTTGTTTATTTTCTTGACTGTATATTGGGTTTTGAACTTTTGCAGGCTATGGATCTTGTGTTTATCCATCATCCCCAAGGTATGTTTTTTCCCCTTTGCCTGGTCTTAAATTAAGCAGCTTTTCTCTTTTTTCTGAACCTGCTTGTTGCTTTTCCAAAAGCTGCTTATCTGCTTTTTTCCTTTTTACCTTAAGTTCTTTCATGTAAGGAAATTGTGGAAAGCGATAAGTCATGACTACTCTTATTCGTTATCTTCTAAAGATTGCCAGATTCTTGTTTCTTCAACTGATTTTATATGGATTTTGCACATAAAGCATGAGATTGTTCATAATTGTCATGTATGCTTTGGTTGATAAACCCCACCAAATTTTATTAGTAAGTAAATGTCTTTGAGAGGTGTTTCTATGCAGTAATTTGTTTCTTTATTTTTCTATAATGATGGCTGTGTGAAGGGAATAAAGTAATGATTTTGTCTCTGAGTTTGTTTTGTATCCATCACTTGGAGCTGTGTGTAGCGGTGACGGAAGAATCGAGCCAGCTCGATTTTGAGCTTAAGCTCAATTCTCTCTGTTCATCAGCTCGCAATCCGGCTCACCAGCTTTTTCTATTTTTTTATATATATTTTTATTTATAAAATTTTTATATATTTAAATTCATATTCAATACTTTATCAATTTTATACTCAAAATTGACCATATATTATAATTATTAATCAATATCATACATTTTATTGGATAATAATAAATTATAGTACTTTTATTTATACATTTAATCTTTATACAAAAATAAATTTAATCAACAACTTAGTAAATTATAATATTTTTATAATTAAAATTATTATTTAATACCACACATATATATTATATTTACTATATATTTGTATTGTGTTATACTTATATTTTTCAGCTTTGCTTGTGTTATATTTTAATACTTGTATATACCACAGATTTGCGCTTAAATGAGCTTGATTTAAGCGGTTCAAAAGTACATGTTGTAAATTAAAAGCACTTTTTTCAGCTTATTTTGACAAAAAAACTGATGAGCACTTAAGTTAAACTATTGGAAACACCGTTTTAGTGTGAGTGTGGTGTTGTCCTTTGCTTGAAGACAAACAGAGGAACTCTTATTTGATCATGCATGGCAATTGCTTTACCATAGGTAAATTCTTGCCCGTGTGAGGTTCTGCAGAATCCAATTCCACCTAGAATTTTCTATAAACCGTATTTATGAGGCTGCGGTGAAAAGTGGGCTTCTGCTTCTTTCTTGTCCAAACTCATGTTAGATTCTTGTCCTGCATTGCTTCATTGACACAATCTAGCATCTCAACTTTGATTTTGATTTCGATCCTACGACGAAATTGATGAGAATGCACAAGTCCAATTAATGCAGTGCAGGCATTTCCTCCAATGAAAATTGAATAGCACACTTAGTTACCTCCTCTAAATTACAGATTGAAAAGGAATCGATTTAAAACTAACGTGGTTATACAAGTAAACTTATATTGATTGTACATCGAAGCTTCACTAAGGCATACAGTGAAAGATTGAAATAGTCCTTAGTGCATGTTGTTGAGGAGTTTCCCAAAGCAAAATTACGGTGGAATATCTCCTGACACCATTTTGCTACATCAAGAATTTATGCAACTTGGCTTTCCTAGAGTCTTTTGTCATAGATAGTTTCGAAAAAAAAGAGGTCGTCTTTTTTCTTTTCTCTTTCTGATTTTGCATCTGTTTTCCTGAGATAATCTGCTGTAACTGTTCAATTTTGGCACTGCATGCTCTGTTGCTCGTGTAACTCGTTCATCACCTTTTTGCTCTTAATATTTATCTCCACATCTTGAGAGTGCAATGGGGGTCAGAGGTTGAGACAAATTAATATAATGCATCAACTGGGATACTGTCCTCTGATTGAAATGACAATTGTGAAGTTCAGAAACGTCCGTATATTTTCTTTCTTGAAGTAACTTGTGATGTTATCGACTAGGCTTGAAACTCGAAGGGAAAAAACGTAAAAGGAAAAGAGAAGTTAGTATAAGGAAATTGCAGCTACTTTAGGATGTCGGCAGAAGGAAATAAAGATAGCTGAATTTCTGTGCAGGCCTATCTTAGTTGATCGCTGGTGATACTCTTCATTCCCACCCTATGCAATTCTCTGCACATGCTGCTTGAAAAATTGACGCTATCATCCCTAGACAGGATTTTGCAAATAATTTTCGATATGTCTAAGGCGTTTCCATGCCTGAATTCTCCGTTTCTTTTCTGTCTCTGCATCCCGATGTTCTAATTTACTGGATTCCATTTTGCAACTTTTCAGCACGGCAGGAGGGGTGGTTCCACCAGGAGGCACAGCCGGAGGTACAACAATTCCAGGTACAACACCGACTATAATAGGACCTCCGCCACCACCAGGAACCACCACGCCATTGTATGGCGGTGGAGGAGGATCAAATCCGGGAATGGGACCCGTAATCCCCGACTCCCCCAGGTCTACCGCTTCGACTGACATGTCAATAAAAACAATCTTTTATCATGCGACTTTCTTGGTCGTTCTCTCGTTTATCTTCCAAACCATGTAGTCTGTACAAAGTACTTTAACCAACATTCTATAATCTTGGGGACTAGGTTAGAACAGTTTTGTCTAGCAAGTAGGCTTCTTTTGTTTCGGCTCTTAGACGTTTGATGCTAGGTTGCAGTTGTTTCTTCCACGACTGGCAAAAGTTCGTCGAAGGCTCATGCAGTTTGCCATGTTAGCTATGATACTGATTTTTTGTGTGCCTCCGCAACCATTCAATGAAATCTTTTATGCGTAACTACTATTTTTTTGCGGATTGAATTTTCTATTTCAAGTTCTATTATTACATGTTTATTTCAATTGATATATATACACACTACGTGAATAATTGGTCAAAGGCTAAAATTAGGTCAAAGTAGTGTCCCATTCTCATTTCCGGCCTGTATAAGCAACTCTCCTCTTTTTTATTTTAAGGAGAAAAGTTTTGTTTGCAAGTTTTATAATTACAAAGGGTCTTTTTAGCTATTTAATTAACATATGCAAGTTTTTAATAATTTTTGGATAACATAGGGGGCTATTATGCAAGTTCCCTAACAAAAAAGGTAAATGGGAAAAAAGAGAAAATGGAAGAAAGAGGGAAGAGAGTGGAGACGAGGAGAGAGATAGCCGAGGGAGTCCAACGGGAAATTAGAAAAAAAAATAATATTAATTTGTAGGATTACTATTACTTTACAAATTAAATAGACATGATTTATTATATCATACATTGTGATTAATAAAATCGAGCCCGGTATTAATATCGAATTCTAATAAAAAAAACCAAATGTGTGATTAGATATAATAAATAATTTTATCATGTTTGATCACACAAATCAAACGGACCTTAATAAAAGCCAATTTATTAATTCAATATTTAGATTCAATCAGAACCCAATTCAACCCAACCCAACTCAAAATTATGTTGGGTTGGGTCCGACCCACATTGCTGCTGCTTCTCAATTTGTTGCTTGCTTATTGAGAAATATTGAATACAAATCTCGTTCCGCTGTTGTTGGGATCGACCCGGAAGATCTCTGTTTCAGACCCGAAAAGAGTAAAAGAAAATCTTGAGAAATAAGACACTTGTTTCTGCTTAGATCTCTTTTCATCTCTATTTCAGACCAAAACGAGCTGAAAAAGAGTAAGACTGTAATTCTTGCTTAGATCTCCTTTCTGGGCTCTTTGGGAAGTGAAATCTACAAATTTCCTGGTTGATTTACAGTGAGAGAAAGAGAGAGAGAGAGCGAGAGAGAAAGAGAGAAAGGGAGGGAGAGAAGATGAATGTATTCAGGTCTGCAGGGGACAAGACCCATTTGCCGAGTGTTCTTGTTTTGCTCCTCAAGCTACACACTGTTAAATCTTGTGCTGGTAATGCATTTTTACAGCCCTTTATCAGTTTGCAGTGGGTGCTTGTATGTGATTTGGTTCTTGAATAGTGATAGTCTTGCTTTCTGTGTTTACATTTGCTTGGTGGTGGATGTTATGGGTGTTTCTGGTTTTTAGTTTCCGGGTTCTTGATGGTTTAAGTCAGTGTATGGTGGTAATTTGGGAGGCTGGAACTGGGTATGTGCAAGTTCTTGTGGGCTTGCTCTGAATGTAACTTTTAGCTTAGTTACAGCCTTACAGGTCACACATGAGCTGGGTTTGATGTAGTAAGTTTATTTCAACTGCTAGAGGTAGCTTAAAATTTGAGACAGTTTCTTTCAGATGGACTGGAATGTTTCATATATATGATTTAAGAATATATAGAAGGTTAAGACCTTCGGGGAACTTCCAGTATGTTTTGTGTTTATCTTGACTTTACGGAATAATGGAAGTGCTTTTGGATTATATTCGTATGATTTTTGCATATGACTGGGCAAGAAGTTGATAAGTTATTTTGTTCAGAGTTGGATTATTCATGGATCAAGTATACTGAGCACGAAACTAGTAGGAGAATGAAAGTAATGTAGATATTCTGCTTGCAGAGTAGATCTGCAAGGAAAAAGTAAATATTGGGAGTTGCATATGTGGTTTAAACTTGCATATGTGCAATGCGAGGTCTCGTAAAATGGGCTGTTGCTTGCTGAGCAGCAGAAATTCTTACATATTGGATAGTGTATAACTGAAAAGCAAATCTCAGATCAGAATTATTTTGTCGAACTTATATTAGTCAAGCACCAAAGAGTTATTTGGTCTGACATTCCTCCTTGAACCTTATAAACTCCCAACCCAGTGTAGCATATTCTGATTATCGTTTCCTAACATACTTTCTCTGCTGATTAGGTTGTTTGGTTAGGCTTTGTAATATTTGAAACTGTGGTTGGACGACAGGAATTAGTGGAATAATCAATATATAGTTATTTGGCTTAAATCTTGTTACAGAACTTTGGGAGAGGCATGAAGCTACATAATTTTAGGCTAATGTGGTAGTAGTTGGAATTGGCTATTCTCATAAAGAAAATCTGTAAAGTGGTGAAAATTTTGATGTGGATTGAATAAAGGGAGCACTCTGTGGACAGTTTAATTGTTTTATGGAAAATTTGGTTTTCTGCTTAACGAGTCAGTTCGAAGGTTATATGTGAAGAATTTAATGTGGGTCAAACAAGTAAAAGATCTGGAGGTTAGCTGTAGGTTGCAGTTTAGACCTTAATGAAATTCCAACTCAATCTGCATAAAGTTTTTTGAGGAGAAATTCTAAGCTAAACACACAGAAGAGCTATCTTATACTTAAATGTGTAAACTTGCACAAAGCTCTGCAAGCACAACTTTAAGAAGCAAAAGTATTTACACTCAAAACTAATCAACTCAAAATACTTTTTTAAAAAGTTTGACTGTTGAATCAATACTCCAATTTTAAAGGATTTTCTTGATAAGGCTCAGAATTTTGGCCCAATAATTTATCTTGAAATGTATGTGTTTCTTGATTTCAAAATTTTGTATGCAGGATTGCAGTTGAATTGCACATCTTTTTATAGATGTTTCCTCCTGCTTCATTTCTCTTCCAAATTTTGAATTCTATTTACCTTTTTTTCTTGGAAAGTCCCTTTCAATTACAGACTATTTTCACATCATATTCAATCTGTTAGTTTTAGGTATTTGCTTGATGTGTTCTTCGAACTGCACAAATTTCTATTTGACTTGAATTTCTCTTGATGCATCCAATGTGAGACATAATTTTAGGTAATTATCCAATTGCCTTTCAACAAGAAGAATTGACAGAATGATACTCCCTCAATTTCATATTCAACACTTCCAATTTTTTCTTGTAGAGATGTTCCAAATAATTCACTAGTTTTTAATTATTATTTCTTAAAAATAATAATGTGAAAGTAAATAAAATATATATATATATCTAATAATATAAAAGTATATAAGTTTGTATTTTTATTTTCCTCCAATTAACTCTGATTTAGATCAACATGACGAATAAAATAGTCTATTATAGAGCAAATTCCTATTTCAACTGAGCTGCTGCTCTAAGCCTGCAACAGTCCTCACAGAATTAGTGGCCAGCTTTCTGACAGTGGACTGTCGCAACAGCCAATAACTCCAGTCTCTTCTCTCCTTCCAGACACTTGACGTGATGGACATCCTCTGTTAAGTTCTAGTATAACTTAGAACAAACATTTTTATGATCCACTACTGTAATAATACCACAAAGTGGAATTCCATCTACTCTACACTTCTTTTCAAGATGACAATTATATACTGAAACAAACAATGAAAGGGGGATTACTGATAACTGTGTGAAACAGACGATAGATACGGACATGCATAATCATTTCGCGTAAGCCTATACGTACAATCATTTACTGATCTCTTTCTCTGGGGTTTCATTTCTTCATATTCTGGATCTGAGATCCGTGCAATTTGCTAAATTCTCTGTTTGTAGTGAGGATTTGGAGAGTTTCGCTGGTGTTCGATTTTCATTCTGTGGGTTGTGGATGCAGATTTTGCCCATAGTTTGGGAGTCAAATCGCAGTAAAATCTGACCGCTGGTCCCTTTTGGTACTCAAAATATTTTCTGATCAAAGAGGTTTGGACTTTTTGGTGATGTTGCAGATCAATAAATTGCGGTCCTTCATTCAACGTGGTGGTGAGTTTTAGTATGAGAGTTTAAGAAAGGGTAGAATTTTGCTGTTTTCTTAGTTTATTGAGTTGGATTCTTTTTGTTTTTTTAGGAATTCTTGTATGGTTTTGGTGGTTTACTCCAATTCTTAAATTTTTTTCCTTAAAAAAATGTTGTGGAATGTATTAGACTACTTTTTTGAATCTCTGGGCAGTAGGAATATGTAAAAATTTCTGTAGTTTAGAGTTTTCAACAAATTTGTTATTTGGTTAATGCATATTGATGGAAAGTGATTCTTTTTATCTTAGGGTGGAGGATGAGGTTGGGGGTTAGCAGTAATAGGTTGTATTGTCAAAAGTTGAAGCTTTCTTGTGAAGTTATATCAATTCAAAATGAATTATCTTATGTGCTTGTTAAGATGAAAGGATGGTGCTTGGAATGACAGTTTTAACTTGTCCTTCCCGTATTTAAGCTGTTGCAACAGTTTATTGATTTGCATCTTCTCTTTGCAATGTGATTGCAGGGTTGCTAGAAGAAGTCCATTGGTCTGTCCTGAAACAGTTGCTTCTTCTGTGTTCTTTATTATCCTTTTCTGATGCTAAATTACGTGACAAAATGTTGGAAAGAGAAGCTGTCTCTCCAGCTACCCTTCTTGTGGATGCGCCTGCCATGCCCGAGCTGCCATTGCCTGCCAAACTGGGTTTCTTTCATAAACCTCATGGGAATCATCTAAACCCTTATGGTGCACCTGCTCAACCTCCTAATTATGGTCATTTTGTGATTTCTGCACCCCCTCCAAATTCTGGTTTGTCCAAACCTTCAATGGAGAAGAGTGGAACCGTACCAGCCAGTGCTAGCATTCCACCTCCACACCTTGCAGAGATTTCGCCCGCTCAACCTGAACCTAGTACTTTACCTGCTGGTTTAGCTCAGCCACCTTTACCTCCAGGCATCTCTAGTAAGATTGATATTCTCCTAACTACATTTTTCAGCTGAAAGAACTATGCATTGATCTTTCTTCACTTGATTTTTACATTTTGTTAATGTTTAAATAATTGATGTGGATACTTCCGAATTAATGTGTCCTGTGTTTTGTCCCCTCCACCCACTTTGCTATCTTTGCCAATTTTCATATGTTCTCTTCTTTTTTGTTCTGGCAGATTGTTGTGGACCAGACATGGTGCTCAAACGCGGGAGCCATGGTTGCCACTGTGTATATCCAATAAAGCTTGACATTCTCCTTTTGAATGTCTCATCTAACCCAAACTGGAATCTTTTTCTAGAGCAGTTTGCTTCCCAACTAGGCTTGCGAGTGTCGCAGATTGAGCTCATCAACTTTTATATGGTCAGTATATCTGGCCTTAATATATCAATGGACATCACTCCACATACGGGCATAAGTTTTTCTGCAAGTGAAGCCGCTGGAATAAACTCTTCGCTGTCAGCGCACAAGGTACATCTAGATCCTGCTTTAGTGGGTGACTACCAGCTTCTCAACATTACCTGGTTTAAACCACCATTACTGCCTCAAGGTAATCTCCATGTTTCTAGTTTTGGTGTAGAGTTCTATTTTGATGATGCAATGCTTTTGTTATCAAAATCTGCTCTTGCATGATGATTTGTAAAACTGTGTTGTGTTGTAGTCACTAATTGGTTTGGGTATTGCTCTACCCAGCAGTGGATGATATGTATCTGCCAGAAGGAAAATGTTTATGGACGTCACAAAAATTAGAGTGGGGAAGCTTATTCTTTCTTTTCCGTTTTGTAATGCCATACAAAGGAATGTGATTCTAATGAAAAGCAAAGGCTACTAATGTGCTTCATCAACTAGGATTTAGATTTTGCTGTCTTGACCAGGAATGAGTCATTTGTTAGACTGCTTTTCTCGTGTTCCTTTTTCTTTCTCTTTCCGTTTCGTAAAAGTAGCAGCTGGCTAGGCTGTGGGCTATGCAAGCTTCTATATTATTGCAAAAACCAACAAGTTGGTTAAACTTATCTGCAGTTTATTTATCTTTAGCATTGATGGAATGTTTCCATGTCTCTTGATGCAAGTGGTGTTTAACCCCATTTCCTACAAAGTTGTCATGTTCCTGGGCATCCCCTGCCCTAAATTCCGGAGAAAACAGCTTACGAAAATTTGAGACTGAACTAACCATTTTCTCTTTCATGCAGCTCCAGTTTCTAATACGTCTCCAACGGAAGCACCTCCAAACCTTCCGTCAACTCCTGCAGCACTTGTTACTTCAAAAAAAGTGAAACGGCCAAGTTTAGTTCTTGTTATTGGACTTGGAGCTATTATCCTGATAGTTGCTGTCATTTCTGTGGTTATACTTTGTTTCTGCATATCCCGTCAGGAAAAGCACAGTAAACCATTCAAAGAAACAGGTACATAAAGATGGACCATATCTATATTGGCAGCTCTTTTTTATTTATTGATTTTTTGAACAAATATATTGGTAGCTTATTTCCATCTGTTATTTTATCCTTTTGAATGTTTCTTTTGTTTCTGGGATGGACTTAAATGTCCTTGTTATGTCATCTTTTTCAAGGTTATTGATGTAAATAGATTCTATTTAACTCCTACCAATTAATTTTTTAATTAACTTCACATTTGTTAACGCAATATATATTATTTTGAAGCATCGAATTTAGGCTTTATTTATTTTATTAGTTCATTGAATATACAACTTCATCTATAAAATAGTAAATATTTAATTGTTTTTCCAAATACATTTTCTATGCTTTAACGCATATATTTTTCTTTAAGAATTTATATATTTAAGTTCCATCTAGTTCTATATAGTTTAAGTTGTATATATAATATACATATATATAGATAAAGTATTATTAAAATAGTAATGAGTCCAGAGCTTTGTTTACATTTCCTAACTTCTATTGTAAAGAAAAAAAAATATGGAGAAAACTTGTTTTTTAAAAACAAGATAAACTGGTTTGATAATAAATTATAAAGCTTAGACCTAAAATAAAACTTATCTTAAAATCTTAAATATGAATTGTTGAAAGAAACACTCCTGTTATTTATAAATTAAAAAAAACTTATAAGTAGATGACGAGACGAGTTTTTCAAAATTAATTTTTTTTATTTATTTTCATAAGAATCATACATGAAAAAAGAGTATATTATTTGTTTATATTTTATGATTTGGCCATACACAAATAACATAGATATTATTTCAAGGAATACTTGGAAAAGTTAAAAAGAAACATAAATAATTTTTATACTTACTGAATCAAATAGGTGTTTTTTTTTTTTCCTTTTTGAATATAGAGTCAAATAGTTTTTTTGTTGTGGGTAGAGATCAACAATTTTTTCGCCTTTTTTATGTTATAAAATATCATACAATTTGTTAAGACCTAGGTGAGTTTAAAATTAAAGAAAAATAATTAGTACGACACAAGTTTTGACATTTTTGACAAGATTTGAACCCATGATTATGTTAACATGAATAACTAATCCTATTTTACAAAAGACTAATATTTTCTTTAAAAACACAACATTCACACACGCGTATAATTGTCTATTTGTTTCAAATTTGTGGATTGTTTTCATTGTAGGGGCACCATTACGGTGCCCTGTGACATGAACCAAAATTTATCAAGTGTCATTTTGTTGCTATGATTGAGAGGAAATAATTGATTTCTGGATCCTTTTCTTTTGGCCTTTCCACTTCATCCTTTTCAACATAGCATTTCTTAACCAATAGTCAGAACTTTGAACTTTTATTCCGTAGCAATCAGTCCAAATTTAACTTTGGTTATGGGTATTTCATTACAAGTCATGGTGTCTTCTCTTTTTACTTTTGGGCTCACCTGCATAATTTTTGTGCAGTAGCCAAACAAAGGAGTGTGGAAGCAATTCCAGCAGTAGGATCTCTTCGATGTCCAACCAGCACAAGATTTCTCACCTATGAAGAATTAAAAGAGGCTACAAATAACTTTGAGCCTGGCAGCATTCTTGGAGAGGGTGGCTTTGGGAGAGTTTTCAAGGGTGTATTAAGTGATGGTACTGCCGTAGCCATAAAGAGGCTTAGCAGTGGTGGACAACAAGGGGATAAAGAGTTCCTGGTTGAGGTTGAGATGCTTAGCAGGCTGCATCATCGTAATCTAGTGAAACTTGTTGGGTACTATAGTAATCGTGACTCCTCACAGAACCTCCTATGTTACGAGCTTGTTCCAAATGGAAGTTTGGAGGCCTGGCTTCATGGTAATGGTTGACGAATATAGATGTATCTTCCAAATTTTAAATAAAACTACAATTTTTTGGTTTTAATCGTAAGGTTCCTCTCTGTAATGATTCTGTTATGTTGCAGGGCCCTTGGGACTAAACTGCCCACTTGACTGGGACACCAGAATGAAAATTGCTCTTGATGCTGCACGAGGACTTGCATACTTACACGAGGACTCTCAACCTTGTGTCATTCACAGAGATTTCAAGGCATCAAATATATTGCTCGAGAACAACTTTCATGCTAAAGTTTCTGATTTTGGCCTTGCAAAACAGGCCCCTGAAGGCAGGGCAAACTACCTTTCCACTCGTGTTATGGGAACTTTTGGGTTAGTCTGTTCAAATTTGGTTCATCCTTCCACTTTTCCACTTTGGCAAGGCCAGATCTTTCTTTCTCGTCTGTTATTTAACACTTGGATTACTTCCAACCTTTTTACAGCTACGTTGCCCCTGAGTATGCCATGACTGGGCATCTCTTGGTGAAGAGTGATGTTTATAGTTATGGGGTGGTTCTTCTTGAGTTGTTGACAGGTAGAACGCCTGTAGACATGTCACAACCATCAGGCCAGGAGAACCTTGTTACATGGGTTAGTTATATTGCGAGCTCAAATCTCAATCTTCACTTTTTCTGCGGTTCACGTATATCATGGATACCTGATTTCATTAGCCATTTAGATGCAAGAGGCTAAAGTCTTGATCTTTACACATTAGTAGTGATCACTTGCTACTAAGATAGAAAAGAGACAACTCTGTTTCTCATCAAAGAGATTGACAAGTTCAACAAAGTAAACAGTGGTGTCGTACTTTTGCAGGCTAGGCCGATTCTAAGAGATAAGGATCGATTAGAGGAACTTGCTGATCCAAGACTCGAAGGGAAGTACCCCAAAGAAGATTTTTTCCGAGTTTGCACGATTGCAGCAGCTTGTGTCGCCCCAGAGGCCAGCCAACGGCCTACAATGGGAGAAGTCGTTCAGTCTCTCAAAATGGTGCAACGGATTGCAGAATACCATGATTCTGCAGTAGCTTCCAACACTGCACCCAATCTTAGGCAGTCATCGACAACCTTTGAGTCGGATGGTACATCGTCTATATTCTCTTCTGGTCCTTACTCTGGTTTAAGTGCCTTTGAGAATGACCACATTTCTAGGACAGCTGTATTTTCTGAAGATCTTCAGGAAGGACGATGATTATATCTTTATCTAGAATTTGTTAACTTCACAATCAAGGAAGCTTTCTAACCAACCCTGCAATAGTTCGAGTTGTGATCGTTTGGAGATGGTATGCACGACACGAATCTGTCGAGGGTTGAGAAAGAAGCTTCTGTGTTTCTTGTGGACATGGCCAAGTTGTGCAACTCTACATCCAAGTAATTGTGCTCCAGTCCATCCCATGTAGAGAATATTTAAGTTTTCCAGAGTGTTGGCCTCATTCTCTGCATGTTGAGATGAGACTTTGTACATATATTTCACTTATAATCTTTTTTCAATGTATTGGTTTTCCAGTTTTATTCCTTATTATTTTTCAATTGCATTCTTATTCTTTAAAACATTTTATTAAACAAGGTAAA
>NC_026154.1:4099619-4100629 GCF_000512975.1 Sesamum indicum
ATACAAACATCACTTGTAATTACAATTACAACAGTTCACAAAGTGATATGATCAATCTTCTTAATATGCAGAAGCTTCGAGTATTGGACGGAACAATTTCGGATGAAGAAAGTCTAACAATGATTGTTGATCACATCTTAAATCATCAAAACCAATTTCATGACATAAAACTTGTTATTCAAGAAACGTGCAATGTGAATGAGGAAAAAGATGGCCCAACTCTTCTTACGAGATTGTTGATGTGTTGCTCACCAAGTGTCTTGGATATTCAATGCCGTGTGAGCACATTACCGCCTATGAAGTTCAATTATATCAAAATATGATAGAATTGAAGTTTCGGAATTCAAGAATTGAGGAAGACCGAATGAAAATTCTAGAAAAGCTTCCTGTGTTAAGAAAACATTGGTTGTCTACCAATACATATGTGGGCAGAGAGATGGCTTGTAGGGCATCTGGATTTCTTCAACTCTTGCAACTTTTGAGTTATCAAATTCTTTTATTCCGCTAAAATTGTCGAATTTAGTGGAAAGACATATGAGATTTTTTGGTTGTTTTCTTCTACCTTTTTCAATGACTATATCTAATAAAATACCTATTAAATTTATTCAACAAATATTTAATTTTATTATTTTTAATATAATAATTTTATTTTAATAATACGAATTACGTGCAATACATGTGCTTTTTACTAGTTTTATCAAAAGTTTGAAGGATTTGGGTCAAAGGACCCTTATATTATATATAAAGAACGGATAGATAATTGATATACTTGTATGTCTTCCATGCTATACTAATATTTGATTTAACTATGTCTTAACTTATATTTAAAAGAAACAATTATATGAAAATTAGTTGAGAGTTTTTCTAAAATCTCTTCTTTTCCTTCGCAAACAGTGGCAATACATAGATTGGAACCACAGTGAAGGTTTTAATTTTGGTATTTTCAAATTTATGAAATTTTAGTATTAGAAGGCTATAAATTTAAGAATGGGCAATTGCCAAAGGGGGTT
>NC_026154.1:4100639-4149388 GCF_000512975.1 Sesamum indicum
GCTGTTGAGTATCAAGGACAGTCTAGTGAAAGAGTTTCCAGTATCTGTGTGATGCTACCTTATCCTCAGTCATTGAATCTAAAAGTACGTGAACATATCAAATTGCCTAACTTCATACATAAAATGAGGAGTTTGAGGCATCTATATTTGCCTCATCGCAGCTCCACCATAGGAGGTGGAAAGTTGAAATTGGATGGGTTGAATGAGTTGGAAACATTAATCGGTTTCAACAGTTCACAAAGTGATATGACCAATCTTCTTAATATGCAGAAGCTTCTAGTATTTGACTGAACAATTTCGGATGATGAAAGTCTATCAATTATTATTGATCACATCTTAAATCATCAAGACTAATTTCGTGACATAAAACTTCCTATTCAAGAAACGTGCAATGTGGATGAGGAAAAAGATGGCTCAACTCTTCTTAGGAGGTTGTTGATGTGTTGCTCACTAAGTGTCTTGGATATTCAATGTCATGTGAGCAAATTACCCGTCTATGCAGTTCAACTATATCAAAATGTGATAAAATTGAAGCTTCGGAATTCAAGAATTGAGGAAGCCGAATGAAAATTCTAGAGAAGATTCCCGTGTTAAGAAAACTTTGGTTGTCTACCAATGCATATGTGGACAGAGAGATGACTTGTAGGGCATCTGGATTTCTTCAACTCTTGCAACTTCTGAGTTATCAAATTCTTTTATTATGCTAAAATGGTCAAATTTAGGGGAAAGACTTATGAGATTTTTTTGTTGTTTTCTTCTACCTTTTTCAATGACTATAACTAATGAAATACCTATTAAATTTAGTCAAAAAATATTTAATTTTATTATTTTTAATATAATAATTTTATATTAATAATACGAATCACGTGCAATACACGTGCTTTTTACTAGTTTTATCAAAATTGAAGGATTTAGGTCAATGGACCCTTATATTATATATAAAGAACGGATAATAGATAATTGATATACTTGCATGTGATCCATGCTATACTAATATTTGATTTAACTATGTCTTAACTTATATTTAAAAGAAACAATTCATAAAATTATCGAATTTAGTGGAAACGCGTATGAGATTTTTTGGTTGTTTTCTTCTACCTTTTTCAATGACTATATCTAATAAAATACCTATTAAATTTATTCAACAAATATTTAATTTTATTATAATATGTTGTTAGGGGTAAAATTATAATTTTATGATGTTTTAAGGGCGTTTGAACATGAATTTTTCGAAAGCATGAATAGTTGGGTCTTACGATTAGTTTTCTTGTCATATATATTTTACGCACGCATGTATTCACAATTTGTCAGAAATAATTTTTGGGATCATGATCATTTCTGGACTTGTCTCTAGGTAACGATTTCATTGACTTTATTTGATTTTGGGGGTTGTTTTAAAACTTAAATCGTTGGAGAATAATCAGTATTATTGTTAAGAATTTTAATAGATCTTGTATCGTGGTCAAATTACTTATCAAAAGATGGGATTTTAAGTGTGACTCAGAGTTGATCATCAAGAATTCAATCCATTAATAGGTTAAGTTTAATGGTATTATAACATTTTTTGACATATCTTATCATATTTAAAAACACAAGGGTAGATTGCTGCATTTTAAAAAACACAGCAAATAAATTACTAATTTTTTTGTGAGATTCTTTTTCATTCGCAATCAAATTACAATAATATATACAATTCAAAACAACTCAACCCTCACAACCATCACCATTGAGGTAAACTATCAGCAAGAAACCTAATCTCACAATCTGCACTACAACCTTCACAGTGCACATCTTCCTCGTCATCAATAATGTCCACCCAACCCCTTTTCCTCCTATGGCTGTCTTGTCTGGTACAGCACACCAGCGGACGCCTCAGAGCCGGATTCTCCACCCACATTAACCTCAGCATGTTCTTCAGCTTCTCGTGATGCTCCTTCAGTTTTCTCCTCACATACTTAGACTTCTTCATGTCGGCCAACAAGCTCACACCGTCTGCTTTCAGCTCATCGTCGCCAGTAAAGAGAAGAATAATGCACGTAACGTATAAAGCTCCGATGTGGTTCGCGTTCAGGGCTCTTTGGAGGTGGCTGAGTGCTGATTCAGGCCTTTTTCCAGTGAAGTAGTCGAGCTGAGGACTCAAGAAACTTATAATATATTCAACGAGCTTCTTTTTTAAAAGTTTAAGTAGTCGCGATGCAATTTATAACCCTATATATATATATATATATATATATATATATATAAATTACTTACCACTCCTGTCTGTACATGATCTCTGAATTCTGACACTCTTAGCACTTAGTTAAGAACTCTTGTTGCTTTTCACTTAAGGGGTTCCATGGTACCAATGAAAAATCATCTAACGACATATGCCGATATAGATGCGTGTCCTCTGCTGCTTCATGAAAATATTTACAACTAGAAAATATAAAATTGTCTCAATGTAAGAATATTAAGAAAAAATATAAAATCCAAGAGAAAATATTAATCTAAGCTCATGCAAAGAAAACAGAGTACTTGACACATTATATGGATGTGAAATAAGCAAGTTTTAGTTATATATAATTACGAGAATATATATACAAAAAAATAATACTAAAACTTTTTACATAGCATACTTACATGACACGAAGCATTAGTTTTTGTGGTTCAATCTCATAATTATTGTTAGTTTTCGCTAAAATTCAATGAAAATTATGAAAATTCATATTATAACATAATTTTGTATGTTTAATTAACTTGATATTTATCACTTTACTTATAAAAATTCTATGTGTAATTCACAAATTGTAAGAAGATGAAACAAAGCAGAAAAAAAGAGGATGTAATGAAAAACAGAAGAGGTGTGATCATATTTGTGGATGGTTATAAATAGTAGTAATTTTGTATACGTTATATATATTCTCCTAAACTTAGAAGGTTTGGAAAACAAAGAGGTCTTTCCTAATTTAACTTCAGCGTTCCAAGTACAGAAGGAAACATGTTTGTTGTTTTCGGAAAGTTCCAAATTTTGATGAATGTTCTTGGATAATTTCTTACACCCAATACTGAACTCCCACATGGTAGTTTTTTTGTTTTTTAATAATACGAATCATGTGCAATACACGTGCTTTTTACTAGTTTAATCAAAATTGAAGGATTTGGGTCAAAGGACCCTTATATTATATAAAGAAAGGATAGATAATTGATATACTTGTATGTGCTCCATGCTATATTAATATTTGATTTAACTATGTCTTAACTTATATTTAAAAGAAATAATTATATAAAAATTAGTTAAGAGTTTTTCTAAGATATCTTCTTTTCCTTCGCAAACAGTGGCAATACAGAGATTGGAACCACAGTGAATGTCTTAATTTTGCTATTTTCAAATTTATGAAAATTTTAGTATTAGAAGGCTATAAATTTAAGAATGGGCAATTGCCAAAGGGGGTCGAAAAATTGATCCTGCTAAAGCTTTGAACAGTGTAGTCGAAGAGTTGCCAGTATCTTTGTGCAAGCTACCTTATCTTCAGTCATTGAATCTACAAGTACGTGAAGATATCAAATTGCCTAATTTCATACATAAAATGAGGAGTTTGAGGCATCTATATTTGTCTCATCGCAGCTCCACCATAGAAGGTGGAAAGTTGAAATTGGATGGGTTGAATGAGTTGGAAACATTAATCGGTTTCAACAGTTTCACAAAATGATATGACCAATCTTCTTAATATGCAGAAACTTCGAGTATTGGACTGAACAATTTCGGATGAAGAAAGTCTATCAATGATTGTTGATCACATATTAAATCATCCAGACCAATTTCGTGACATAAAACTTGTAATTCAAGAAATGTGCAATGTGAATGAGGAAAAAGATGGCTCAACTCTTCTTAGGAGGTTGTTGATGTGTCGCTCACTAAGTGTCTTGGATATTCAATGCCGTGTGAGCAAATTACCCGCCTATGAAGTTCAACTATATCAAAATGTGCTAGAATTGAAGCTTCGAAAATCAAGAATTGAGGAAGACCGAATGAAAATTCTAGAGAAGCTTCCTGTGTTAAGAAAACTTTGGTTGTCTACCAATGCATATGTGGGCAGAGAGATGGCTTGTAGGGCATCTGGATTTCTTCAACTCTTGCAACTTCTGAGTTATCAAATTCTTTTATTCCGCTAAAATTGTCGAATTTAGTGAAAAGACGTATGAGATTTTTTGGTTGTTTTCTTCTACCTTTTTCAATGACTATATCTAATAAAATACTTATTAAATTTATTCAACAAAATATTTAATTTTATTATTTTTAATATAACAATTTTATTTTAATAATTCGAATCACGTGCAGTACACCTGCTTTTTACTAGTTTTATCAAAATTGAAGGATTTGGGTCAAAGGACCCTTATATTATATATAAAGAACGGATATATAATTGATATACTTGCATGTGCTCCATCCTATACTAATATTTGATTTAACTATGCCTTAACTTATATTTAAAAGAAACAATTATATGAAAATTAGTTAAGAGTTTTTCTAAAACTTGAAAGTGATTTCTTGAACTTGTGTTATGAGTAGCCAATTCTTTTGCTTTAACTTAAATTAAAAGTGAGAATCAAGAAAGTGTGAAATATGGGAGAAAGAATCTAAACTTCCAATTTGCAAGAAAAGATAAGAGGAGAGAAGAATTTGTACCATGCTTAGAATTTGTGCCAAGTAGGGATAGAAGTTGGTATGCACATATATAAAATGAAGGCAGTTGGTGAATTAAAAAGATCAATGGCATCCATCCACTTTGCAATTAGCTGCTACTGATCCAACACATTTCTCCAAAAAATCACCCACATACAAAGTAAAATGGTTGATTCTGTTGCAACAATAGATCTCGAAACACTTGGGGACCTGTTGATTGAGGAAGCAAAGTTTCTATCAAGTGTGGGCGGTGAGGTTGAGGAAGTCCGTAGGCAGCTCAACATCATGCACTGTTTCTTGAAGGATGCTGATAGGAGGCAAGACCGGTACAATTCACAGACAGTGCAGAATTAGGTGGCTGAACTTCGCGATTTGTCCATTCAAGCTGAGAATGTACTAGAAAGATATGCTATTGAAGTGGTGTCCAGAAGAGAAGGAAAAGGCCTGAAAAAGGTACTCAAAAGACTCACTTGTATATTGAGCGAGTGGTTGAGAATGCACCAAATCGGAGAAGACGTTAAAGATATCAAGTCTCGTATGTCCGACCTCACCAGATAGCAAAATTTTGCTCACACCCAGAAATCAAAACATTGCTTCCACGGAATATATCTTCAAACCCGAGTGTTTGAACGAAGATGAAGGATGGGAGCTACTCCACAGGATAGCACTTCCAACCAACTGCTTCCAAGGTTAGTTTGTAATTTTTCTTCTTTTAAGACAAAATCAAATGATTCCTTTGATTTTAAAATGTTCTTTTCAAATAAATTCTCTGCTGGTCATATTAATTATTGGTTAGTTATATTATTAGTGATACAATCAAATGAAGCACATTTGTTACTAACTATCAAAACATTATTCGGATTTACAGTTTGAATACTTGTACGCAGTAAATGCACATTGTTAGAAACTTACTATATATATCTTTCTATATGTCAATATCTATAGGATTAATTATATTTAGACTCCTTTTGAACTATAAAATTAAACATTCTCTTAAAAAAGTGTTAAAATTATATTTACACCCCCTCCAAAATTCTTTGTTTATTATATCTGACTCTCTTTCGTTAAGGTTTGGATGAAAAATGCTGATTTTAACAAATAATAAATATATACAAATTTGTAATTTTACTCCCCATTTAACATTTTCATATAATAATTTTGTATTTTTAAGGAAAAAGGTAATGATGTTAACATCACTTCATATATATATTTATATATTATATTTTTTATTTTACAAGTACAAAAATATACATGAAAATATTAAATGAGGGGCAAAATTAAAAATTTATGTAATTTATTTTTGCTAACTTTAGCATTTTTTGTCCAAA
The DNA here is from genome assembly GCF_000512975.1 of Sesamum indicum. Classification (NCBI taxonomy): domain Eukaryota; kingdom Viridiplantae; phylum Streptophyta; class Magnoliopsida; order Lamiales; family Pedaliaceae; genus Sesamum; species Sesamum indicum. Next base: position 4,106,634 of record NC_026154.1, read on the forward strand.
ATCTAACGGAAATGGGTCAAGTTTGAGAAATTTCGAAAAAGGTGTAAGTATAATATTTAAACTTTTTTGGAGAAAGTGAAATATCGTATTTTCGGGGGGTCTAATTGTTATTAACCCATGTCTATATCTACACTTATATAAAAGTATGAATAACATTAATATAGGTTTCCTTCTATTCTTGATTGGACTAAAATATCCCTATGATTGTATTGTTTTCTATTCTTGATACGGTTGATAACCTAATGTTTTTTTTTGCCAATTGGTAGAAAAGACAAACTGCTGCAATTTTAAAAGTTATATGATCAAATTGTGAATTCTAATTTAAATAGGGCCAAAATTATCACCAACTGACTTACGGGATTAATGTTGTACATTTTTCCTTTGTAGTATTAATTTCATGAAAATAGTGTTGAAATTACTTTTATTTCTACAAAACAAATAAGTTGATAATTAAAGTGATATGATTATTTTAGTTAAAAATAATGCAACTAAAAGGTCACAACAAAAAATAAATCAATTACATGATAAAATTACTTATATTTAATGAAATTCATGTTAGAATTACTAATTTAGGAACTTAGATGATGATAATCCCACAATAGAAAATCTCTTATTCATGATCAAATATCAATGTGACTTCGTAAATTCAAATTTTTATAACAATTTTTGTGTATTTAATTATAAACATGTATAGTGTCTGTAGGGTAAATTACATTTTTTGTCCCATAAGTGGACCCGATTCCAATTTTAGTCCAATACTAAGGGCAATTCGCATATTTGGTCCCGTAAGTGGATTTTGTTTTTTCTAATTTCAGTACCGGTTGGGGATTTCCGTTAAAATTTAATGGCAGCTGCTGAAATCCGTTAGGTGCTGTTAAATATGGAGGAAAGCATGGAGAATTGGAGGGAAAATCAACAATTTGGGGGGAAATTACACTATACCCTCTTCCTTCTATTTAAGTGCCATTTCTTCATTTCTCTCTTGCATTTAGTAAAAAAAAATCTCACAAAATATGGCTGGTAATAGAGAAAATTTTTATCATTGTGGAAGGCTTGCGATTTTGAAAACCTCAACTTTTATGCTCTGCATATGATTTAGTATATGAGATTTGGATTTTTTGTCATTGTGGAAGGACGAATTCATGATGAAGAAAGTTTGTCAATGATTGTCGATCACGTATTAAATCATCAAGAACAATTTCGCAGCATAAAACTTAAGATTGACATGGATGTCTGGATGGAGTGGAAAGATGGCTCAACTCTTCTGAGCAGGTTGGTGATGTGCTACTCACTACATTATTTGCATATTGTAAATTTTCGAGTGAGCAAATTACCTACCTATGAAGCTTAACTATATCAAAATGTGATAGAATTGAAACTTCGGGAATCATGGATTGAGGAAGATCCAATGGTAACACTAGGGAAGCTTCCCATGTTGCGATCGCTGGATTTGGATTTTGATGCATATGTGGGCAGAGAGATGGTTTGTGAGGCAACTGGATTTCCTCAACTCAGAGCGCTTTCGTTGTATGGTTTGTGGAATTTAGTGGAGTGGAGAGCGGAGAAAGGAGCAATGCTCACTCTCTCTAATCTACTTATCAAAGAATGCAGTAAATTGAAGATGATTTCAGATGAATTGGAATTCATTAATACTCTTAAACAACTGAGAATTGTATTTATGCCACAAGAGTTCGTGAAGAGGGTAGGAGTGGTGGATGGTGAAGAAGGAGAAGATTATCACAAAATTAAACACATATCTTTGATTGAGATTTATTAATTAATTAGTTAAGATTAATAATGGTGAGATAGCTGTAGTTGCATTCATTAATTCTCAATTCTTTCTTATTATCACTGTTTGAATCATACACATACATGCCTTTCCATTCTATTACATTTATGTCTTTGGTTTTTCTTCTTTATTTTTAGTAAGTTAAATTTCACAAAGTTATATTTTCAGTCCTATAATTTTAAGTTATTAGCACTTTTTTTTTTTTTTTTGTAATTTTCTAGATTTACACATTTAGTTCTTATTTTTCTTGAAAAATTTAGTCCTGGAAACTGTAGAGGGCTAAAATTGTCCAAAATTTTGCCCAGATCTAATCAGATCCTATCGGAAGACTAAAATTGTGTGTTTTTGAAAAGTTACGAGACTAAATTGTAATTGCATAAAGTTAAAGGATTAAAATGTGAAATGGCTAAAGTTGGGGGATGAATTCTGCCTTTAACTCTTTCAAAAATATGGGTTATTTGTATAAATGATATTAACAAATTTGATGGGTGTATGTGTACTTTTTCAGAAAATATGATTAGTTTGTGTAAATAAAATATAAATCAAGGGGTTTAAATATATTTATCTCAATAAATTATATTATAAAGAAAATGTCGTAGATATATAATATGTGTTTGATTTAGGCTTATGTAATGAAACTGAATTAGGCCAAACATGCAAATCATGTACCCCACAGACAGTCCAATAATTAATTATCAAAAAGAAGAAAATGCATTACGGCAATCAGAATCAAATCTCCATTACTCATTCACAACCTTACAGTAGCTCATCTAAACCCACTTCTTATCTTGAACTACCTTTTGCAGTCCTCCATCGGCAGCTAGATCCGGCAATTTCGTCTGGGAAAATCGTCAGAATGGTTGAAGCTTTTGCATCGGTGGCTCTCGAAACCCTTCGTGACCTGTTGATTGAGGAAGCGAAAGTTTTAACTGGGGTCGGCGATCAAGTTGACGATGTCCGTAGGCAGCTCAACACCGTGCACTGTTTCTTGAAGGATGCTAGTAAAAGACAAGATACGGACAACTCCGAAACGATCCGCAATTGGGTTAGTGAGCTTCGAGATCTGGCCACTGAGGCTGAGATTATATTGGAAAGGTATGCGGTTGAAGTCATGTCTAGAAGAAGAGCAAAAGACTTGAAAGGAATACTCAAAAGATTTACTTGCATATTAAGTGAATGTTTGAGTATGAGCCAAATTGGAAAAGAGACTGAAATCATCAGGTCCCGTATGACTGATCTTACTAAACAGTTGGAGTCTATAAGTAGATCATCAAATAGGGTGGATGATACCGATTGGTCAAGAAAAACGTTTGGCCATGGAATTGAACAATACTTTGTTGGGATGAAGGAAGAAACACAACTGCTGGAATCACTTCTCACAAATGATGATCATAGCTCAAATCAAGTGATTTCTATATGTGGGATGGGGGGCTTGGGAAAGACTTCTCTGGCTAGGAAGGTTTACCAAGGGGAGGCCGTACAGACATGGTTCGAAGCACGTGCTTGGATCTGTATTAGCCAACAATTCCAACCGAGAACTGTTCTTCAAGGACTACTGAAGCAACTTCTCCCACGTGAAAATATGGAGCAATGCGATGATGATGAGTTGGTCCTCAAGTTGTATGATGCACAAAAAGAGAAGAAATGTCTAGTGGTTTTGGATGACATTTGGAAAGTTGAGGATTGGAATAGCCTGAGCCACGCCTTTCCCATTGGAGAGTCGAGCAGCAGAATTTTGCTCACTACCAGAAATCAAAACACTGCTTCCACAGGATACGTTCATATGCTTAAGTGCTTGAGTGAAGACGAAGGATGGGAGCTACTTCAAAAGATAGCACTCCCAAATTCACAAGGTTTGTTTGTAAAATTTAATATTTTGTCTGATTGATTTTGAATCTCTAATTAGCTACAAAAAGATTAAGAAAGAATACTAATTAAAATGATTACTAATCATATATTTTTAACCATTAATTTCAACCTTCAAAAAGTCGAAATTCAACCATTAATCAGAGGGACTAAATTAAGACAAAGATAAAAATTTGTGATAGTCAAATCAAGAAATAAATTTAAAAGACTAAAGTGATTTTAAGTTCTAATTTAAGGGACTAAATGCCTGTTCTAATTTCTCCTTTTATTAAAACAAAAATAAAGTTATGTGTAGTTAGATCACTATGACTAGAGGATCATTCTAAACCAAATTTACAATCCAATCTTCAGTTCTTCATTAACATTTGTAATGATGAAAAGAGCAAGTGAAAGTAACCAACATTTTGGACAGTGTGCTCTTATATATAAGCAAAAGACAAAGTGTAAATCCCCTATTTTTGTTTTGTTTTAATTACTATATAATTTCATAAGGAATTGGATACAATATTTTAAATTAACAAATAACTGGCACCTCTTTAATGTCCATGCAGAGCTACCTATAACTGAAATAAAGCTGTTGGAAGAATTTGGTAGGAAAATAGTAAAAAAATGTGGGTGCCTACCACTACCCATTTCAGTTATTGGGGGAATTCTTCGGCAAGAAAATAAACCAATTGAGTGGGAAAAGGTATGTAGAAATATTGATTTGTACCTTCAACATGGAAAAGGTTTGGAGAAAGACAAAAGAGTGGAGCAAATACTGGATCTGAGTTACAATTTGCTTCCTTACAATTTGAAGTCATGTTTTCTGTATTTGGGATGTTTTCGAGAGGATGAAGATATAGAAACAGAAGATCTATATTTGCTATGGATGGCTGAAGGAATGATTTCTTTGGAAGATAGAGGAAGAGGAGAAAGTTTGCGAGATGTTGCAGAACACTATTTGTTTGAGCTGGCAAATAAATGTATGATTCAAGTGGAAATGCATGAACGTTCGATATATAGTAGGTACAAATCATGCCGGCTTCATGATCTGATGCGAGATTTGTGTTTACTGAAAGGAAAGGAAGAAGGATTTATAGAGGTTGTAGATAGACAGACGAGAAGAGCTGACGAGTCTTCAATTTGCAAGACAACTAGGTTGGCTATCCATTTAGACGAACTGGGTGATAGTCATATTCAGAATATTGGAAAAAGTAAAAACCTAAGATCTCTTCTTTTCCTTCGCAAGCAGTGGCAATACATAGATTGGAACCACAGTGAAGGTCTTAATTTTGGTATTTTCAAATTTATGAAAATTTTAGTAGTAGAAGGCTACCAATTTAAGAATGGACAATTGCCAAAGGGGGTCGAAAAATTGATCCTGCTAAAGCTTTGAGTATCAAGGACAGTCTAGTGGAAGAGTTGCCAGTATCTGTGTGCAAGCTACCTTATCTTCAGTCGTTGAATCTACAAGTAGGTGAACATATCAAATTGCCTAACTTCATATATAAAATGAGGAGTTTGAGGCATCTATACTTGCCTCGTAGCAGCTTCACCATAGGAGGTAGAAATTTGAAATTGAATGGGTTGAATGAGTTGGAAACATTAATCGGGTTCGATAGTGAACAAAGTGATATGACCAATCTTCTTAATATGCAGAAGCTTCGAGTATTGGATGGAAGAATTTGGGATGAAGAAAGTTTATCAATGATTGCTGATCACATTTTAAATCATCAAGATCAATTTCGTGATATAAAACTTGTTATTCAAGAAATGTGCAATGTGAATGAGGAAAAAGATGGCTCAACTCTTCTTACGAGGCTGTTGATGTGTCGCTCATTAAGTGTCTTGGATATTCAATGCCGTGTGAGCAATTTTCCCGCCTATGAAGTTAAACTATATCAAAATGTGATAGAATTGAATCTTTGGGATTCAAGAATTGAGGAAGACCCAATGAAAATTCTAGAGAAGCTTCCTGTGTTACGAGAACTTTGCTTGTCTACCAATGCATATGTGGGCAGAGATATGGCTTGTGGGGCATCTGGATTTCTTCAACTCAGAAAACTTATTCTGGAAGAGTTGCCTAATTTAGTTGAGTGGAAAGTTGAGAAAAGAGCAATGCCCAATCTCTCTTCTCTAGAGATTCGTCGCTGCAATAAATTGGAGATGATTCCGATTGGATTGAAATTCATCACAACTCTCAAAGAACTGCGAATTGCATCTATGCCAGAAGAATTCGAGGAAAGGGCACGAGTCGTGGATGGTGAAGAAGGGGAGGATTATTGTAAAATCAAACACATACCAACCATTTACATTTATTAAGAATGGTGAGATAGGTGCTGTTATTTTGAGAATGTTATTGTGGGGTTGTTGCATTACGTACCAACCTTGCTACATCCATCAATCTTATTTCTTTCTTCATTGTGTTTGACTAATTATGTCTTCTTACACATATGTTTAGTTTTTTCTTCTTTATTTCTAGTCTAAATCAAAATTATGTTATATATCCGTTGTTTATAACCACAATTGGTCTATAGTGTGTTTCCCGTTGATTACTTTTAGAAAAAACGTTCCGGCCACATTCTCGTCCAGAAAAGGTCAGAGGGACCAATATGTGACTAACATTAGAGTTTAGGAATGTTAACAGTAAAAAATAAATATGAGAAATTAAAGTAATTTTAAACGCAAATATAAGGAACCAACTATAATATGTACCCATTAGTGATGACGACAGTCTGTCAATGATTGTTGATCACATCTTAAATCATGAAGACTAATTTCATACACAGAACTTTTTGTTCGAAAATATTACAATGGAAATTGGGAAAAACCTAGTTCAACTCACTCACTAAGTAACTTATGTATTGAGTGTGGTGTGAGTAAATTACCAACATATGAGTATCATATGTTGTATCAGAATGTTATGGTTTAGACACTTGAGAATTCAAAGATCGAGGAAGACCCAATGGAAATATTAGAGATGCTTTCTATGTTGCCACGACTTCGCTTGCGGATTTCCTCAACTCAGAAATCTTCTTCTGAGTTGTCAAATTTAGTGGAGGCGAGAGTGGAGAAAGGAGCAATGCCCAATCTCTCTACGTTAGAGCTTTTTCTTTGTAATAAATTAGAGATGCTTCCGAATGGATTGAGATTCAGCACCAGTCTTAAAAAACCTAATTATTAATGACATGACAGAACACTTCAAATGAAGGCACGAGTTAGAGGAAAAGATTATTACAAAATCAAACGCATACGTTCCATTCAATTCTTTTAATCGAATTGAATTTGAACCAAATTTTTTGTCTAATGTTCACTTGTTTGTGAATATTGATAAAGGCAAACGTTTCATATTGATTGTAAATGAGGAATTTCAATGGCTTATTAGCCCTAAAACCTCCTCTCCAAAGTGAGACGCCTTTTCAGGATAAATTCTTGAGGCTCATAAGAAGCCAGAGCAGACAATACCCGTGAAATGAGGCATCAATCGAGTCGCAAGCCGCATTAGATACTTTTGTTGATCTGTCTCTATGAGCTAACTAAATTTCTATCTTTTCCTCGAAACATTATGGTATATTAAGTAACTGTTACTAAAGAGATGTGTTAAATGATAATACTTTGATTTTCTGAATACAATATAATTTGCAGCAACCTATTAGTGCCAAAAGCTAATATTTATTATTGATAAGCTCATGAGATCTTATTCAGGAGGAAAAACAAGAGTTATAATGTAAGTTAAATTGACACTTTCTGATATCAGATCAAAATACACAAATATCCTCTGTCTTTTATAAATTGCATCTATACCCCCTAAAATTTTAGTTGTAATTGCAACTATACCCCTAGTCAAATGCAAATCTTGCACAAACGCCCTCTAAAAAAAATATTACATTAACACCCCTCAGAGCTGTAGCTGTAATTCTGCAAAAGATCGAAAGCGTTTGAGTAATTTGACTTAATTTCAGGAGGTGTTAATATTATTTATCTTTATTATTAATTCAACACATATTATCTATCTATGACTTTTTTAAATTATAATTTATTATTACTAATAATTCCAGCATGAATAATTTTGTGAAAATGTGTGTACAGTCCAACCATGTGAAGGGCTACATGCATCGGCTTATTAGGTCGAGCAATACCCAGATTCAGACCAAATATGAAAACTTATTACTCATATCTGAATACAACATTGTTAAATTAAATTTAGATTCGAACTAAATTAGGTCTCATTGTCTTGACATACACTTTTGAGAGAAAATTGTGCTTTCCATGAGGATGAGGTAGTTGTCCATTGTGTCTCCTAACATACAAGTATCTATTCAATCTCATGACGGACAATTCCACCACCTTGTAAATAAAGATGGAGAATGAACTCAAAGAAATTTTGAATGAAAGAATTTGTACCAAGAGTATCTAGAATTTATAGAGATCGTAGGCATGGCAGTGGATGGTGGTATATGCGTCCGATTGGGTTGTGATGGTTCAAAAGCCAAGTTGTGGACTTCTAAACCCAGTCCAAAGACATGTATCCTACTCTGGTCGTCAACTACCGACATCCTCAACTGTTGCCCGGTAATGCCCACCGATGCTTTAGAAAAGGTTGGAGGATCTTACCCATCAGCTATTGTCTGGGCCATTTGCTCTTCCAACATCTTCTGGAAGATCTCTTGCGAAACTGAAAAATTCATTCGTAACATAAGTATAAAATAATTAGAATTGAAAATGAGAATCGTTTCTATGAACAACTTACCACCACCTTCTCTACTCTTGGGCCGCTCCACCTCTTTTCGCCCTTCTTCTTGTAGCATCTGGAGAATAGTGCCTTATGCTTCACAGTGCGATCAAGTTGTTTCTCCTGTCCAACAAAAGAAAAAAATAATTGACGGTGAATTAATCATTCATAAAACTTTTTTTTTGTTAAAAAATAAATAAATAAAAAGAAGAATAAGAATAAGAGAGTTACTAGCTTCCGTTTGTTGCATCTTAACAGAGGATGCGACACTCGCCGCAATTATGGTACAAAAAACAAAAATTACCTTTTTTACCAAGACCAAAAAAGGATTTTCCCGTAATTCAAAGTATTTCTGCACCTTCTCCCACGCCATTATAGCCTTCATTTGGAACTAATTTATGAACATCGACTGCAATCATCAATAACTAATATATTTCAATTATTAATATCAAATATATATAATTAATTAACAACTAGTATTATAGTAAACCAACTACTAATTTGATATGAATACATTACATTGATAGGATTAGGGGTGTCAATAAATAGGGTGAGACCCTATTCAGACCCATACCCAAACCCAATAATTGTTATTATTATACTCAAGTCCAAATCCGAACTTATTAAAAATATAAATTTGTGTGAAAGAGGAAAAAAGAATTTATACCTAGAGTAGAATTTAAATTAAATCTGAAAGGGATTTCTTGAACTTGTGATGATTAGCCGATTCTTTTGCTTTAACTTAAATTAAAAGTGAGAATCAAGAAAGTGTGAAATATGGGAGAAAGAATCTAAAACTTCCAATTTGCAAGAAAAGATAAGAGGAGAAAAGAATTTGTACCATGCGTAGAATTTGTGTCGAGTCGGGATAGAAGTTGGTATGCGCATATATAAAACGAAGGCAGTTGGTGAATTAAAGAGATCAATAACATCCATCCACTTTGCAATTAGCCACTTCCGATCCAACAATTTCTCCAAAAAATCACCCAAATACAAAGTAAAATGGTTGATTCTGTTGCAACAATAGCTCCTGAAACACTTCGGGACCTGTTGATTGAGGAAGCAAAGTTTTTATCGAGTGTGGACGGTGAGGTTGAGGAAGTCCGTAGGCAGCTCAACATCATGCACTGTTTCTTGAAGGATGCTGATAGGAGGCAAGATCGGTACAATTCACAGACAGACCAGAATTGGGTCGCTGAACTTCGCGATTTGTCCATTCAAGCTGAGAATGTACTAGAAAGATATGTCATTGAAGTGGTGTCCAGAAGAGAAGGAAAAGGCCTTAAAAGGGTTCTCAAAAGATTCACTTGTATATTGAACGAGTGGTCGAGAATGCACCAAATCGGAGAAGACATTAAAGATATCAAGTCTCGTATGTCCGACCTCACCAAACAGTCGAAGTCCATGAGTGTAGGAGACAACTCATCAAGTTTGGTAGATGATATCGATTGGTCGAGAAGAACGTATGGGCATGAGGCTGAAAAATATTTTGTAGGAATGAAGGAGGATATTAAACAGTTAGAATCAGTTATGACAACTGATGACAAATCAAATGGAGTGATTTCCATATGTGGCATGGGAGGCTTGGGAAAGACCACTCTTGCTACTAAAATTTACAATGGGGAGGCCGTGCAGCGATGCTTCAAATATCGTGCTTGGGTTTGTGTAAGCCAGCAATTTCAACCTAGAACTATTTTCCAATGACTATTAAAGCAACTTCTTCCAAATGAAACAGAGGAGCAAGACGAAGATGCATTGGTCAGAAAGTTGTATGATGTACAAAAAAATAGAAAATGTCTAATAGTTTTGGATGACGTTTGGGAAGTTGATCACTGGAATTCCTTAAGGCATGCATTTCCCATTGGAGAGGCAGATAGCAAAGTATTGCTCACAACCAGAAATCAAAACATTGCTTCCACAGGATACGTCCACAATCTGAAGTGTTTGGATGAAGATGAATGATGGGAGCTCCTTCAAAAGATAGCACTCCCAAACAACTATTCACAAGGTTTGTTTGTAAAATTTCTTGTTTTATTTTATTGATACTAAAAATATCATAGTATATATTAAGCGAAAAAGATTATTTTGTTACGTCTAATATTTTTTTATAGTTTCCACGACGACAAGATTGTTTGAATTTTTGCTTATAAAAAGATTGTTTGAATTTTCTTTTGTAAATTTTAAGTTGATCTATATGTATAAAATGCTATTGAATAGCAATTTAAAATTTATTACTTCATACAAAATTTATTTCCAACATAAAAGAAATCAAACATTTAGAAACTCATTGAATTTGTTTCATACAGTAATATAAAGTTATGCTTTCAGATTTTATTTCTATTTTTTATTTATTGCAAGTATAGGGCAAAATTCTCTTGTTTTGATTTGTTTTAATTACTATACAAATTTATAAGAAATTCAAATTTTATAATATATTGAATTAACTGACATTCATTGATTGTGTATGCAGAGCTACCTACAACTGAAATAAAGTTGTTGGAAGAATATGGAAGGGAAATAGTAAAAAAATGTGGTTATTTACCATTACCCATCTCAGTTATTGGGGGAACTCTTCGTCGTGAAAAGGCATAATTAGAATGGAAAAATGTGTGTAGAAATCTTGATTCGTACCTCCAACATGGGAAAGGTTTGGAGAATGACAAAAAAGTAAATCAAATACTAGATTTGAGTTACAATGTGCTCCCTTACAACCTGAAACCATGCTTTTTGTATTTGGCATGTTTTAAAGAGGATCAAGAAATAGATACAGAAAAACTATATTTACTATGGATGGCTGAAGGAATGATTTCTTCAGAAGATAAGGGAAGGGGAGAAAGTTTGAGAGATGTGGGAGAACGGTATTTATTCGAGCTAGCAAATAGGTGTTTGGTTCAAGTGGAAATAGACGAGTTGCCGCTTTATAATAGGTTTAAGTCATGTCGGCTTCATGATTTGATTAGAGATCTATGTTTGTCAAAAGGGAAAAGACAAGGATTTTTGGAGGTTATGGATAGAGAGATGGGAGGAGGAGACTCTTCCATTTGCAAAACAGATAGACTGGCTATCTATATGCACAGATTGGATAATGATCTTAGTTATAGGATTGGAGAAAATAAGAACATAAGATCTCTTCTATTCCTCAAAACGGACTGGGGAAATATAGTTTGGTACAATTACTTTACATTTGGGATTTTCAAATCTCTCAAAGTTTTAGTATTGGAAGGTTATTCATTTGAGAATCTGAAATTGCCCAAAGGAATAGAAAAATTGAAGCTGTTGAAGCTATTGAGTATCGAAAATAGTACTGTGAAAGAATTGCCAGCATCTATATGCAAGCTACCTTGTTTGCAGATATTGAATGTGAAACATACATTTAGATTACCTAATTGCGTATACAAAATGAGGCGCTTGAGGCATCTATTTTTGCACCATGATCATAAGAGCATTGGAGGTGAAAAATTGAAATTGGAAGGGTTGAATGAGTTGGAGATGATAACTGGGTTCAAGAGTTTGGTTGATGACATCACTCATCTTCTTAAATTGCCGAAACTCCGAGTATTGGAAGGAAGAATTTGTGATGAAGAAAGTTTGTCAATGATTGTTGATCACATCTTAAATCATCAAGAACAATTTCGCGACGTACGACTTCAGATTGAAATGGATGTTAATATGGATTCGGAAGATGGCTCAACTCTTCTCAAAAGGTTGGTGACGTGTCACTCGCTACATTACTTGAGAATCGCACATTGTCAAGTGAGCAAATTACCAGCTTATGAAGTTCAACTATATCAAAATGTGATAGAATTGCACCTTGTGGGTACAAGGATTGAGGAAGACCCAATGGAAATACTAGAGAAGCTTCCCATGTTAAGAGTTCTTGGCTTGTGGCGCAATCCATATATGGGCAATGAGATGGTTTGTCGGGCAACTGGATTTCCTCAACTCAGAGACCTTGTTCTGTTTGGGTTGTCGAATTTAGTGGAATGGAGAGTGGAGAAAGGAGCAATGCTCAATCTATCTTTTCTTTATATTAAAGCATGCAGAAAATTGGCGATGATTCCAGATGGATTGAAATTCATCTCTACTCTCAAAGAAATGGAAATTATGTTAATGCCACAAGAGTTCATGAAGAGGGTACAAGTGGTGGATGGTGAAGAAGGAGAAGATTATCACAAAATCAAACACATACCTTTCATTTACATTTATAATTAAGACTAACAATGGTGAGAGAGTAGTACCTCATCATCCTGTTCATGTGCTTTGCCCTCCATTCATTGTCAATTGCTTCTTGTTTGAATCATACATGGCTTTTCAATCTGTTACATTTGTGTCTTTGCTTTTTCTTTTGATTTATACATCTCACCTTATTTATCACTACTAGTAGGAATCACGTGCATTGCACGTGATACTTATAATCTTGACAAAATTTACAAGTTTAATTAAGCAAAAATATAAAATACTCATAAATTAATAAATATTATTTTAAAATTTAATAAGTACTTTATAAATGAAAAGATTTTATTCATTAAGTTTAATGAATTTGAAATTTTAATAATTATTGTTAATATAATCAATGAAAATTCAAAAGTTAATTAACAGTAGAACTCATTAAGTTGTTATGTAAACATATGGTTCCATTATTCATTTGCTAGTTTGATTTTGTTGGAGGAGAAATCCTCTTGCCTGCCTTCATGAGTTTATTGAGTTTATATATATATATATATATATATATATATATATATAATTATTTATTTTATCATATATATATATATATATATATATATATATATATATATATATATATAATTATTTATCATCTACCCGCTACTAATAGTTTGAATTTCAATATCAATTTTCTTATTCATTATTAACTATTTTCATTGTCTTCTCAAATATACTGCATCATATTTCTTATCAATTTAATATGAACTTTACATGGAATGTTGAACCAATCAAAATTAAGTGACTTAATTTATGTTTTATTTTCGATTTTCTTTTGTAATAGGGAACGTATCCTACTTTTATAGATGCACCCATGTCCACGTGGACGGTCAACATCTATCTTATTTTTTATTAATTTCGTAAAAGATAGTTATAAAAATTATAAACATATTATAAACTTTGAATTATTTTGAAAAATATAATTAGTAATAACTATTTGTTTAAGAATTAATATAATAATTTTTTATATGGCGTATAATAGTTGCTATTTATTAAGATTCTTTTAAAAAATGTCCTTAATGGATCTATAGTTTCACTAGGGTGGTTGGTTCTATTTTTCAATTTTCTTGCTTGAACTATGTCTGTTTTCGTATTATTAAGTTAATTATTTTGATGCAATTATTCAAAAATATTCTTAGATTGTGTAGGTTGTAGTAAATTATATGCATTTTGCTATTATCATCTTTTATTTGGGTCCATTTACTTTGGAAAAATTGCATTTTTGGTACCGCAATATAGAGAGCATTGCAAATCAGGTACCACAGTTTACAGAATAGCATTCTTGATACCATACTTTATAGAGGTTTGCAGTTTTGGTGCCTCATTTTCATTTTTGCCTCTAAAACTTTTCAAAAGCATCAATTTAGACCCTAAAAGATATTCTTTTTCTTTCCTGCAAAACTATTCCCATTACTATTCAATTCATCAGACTCAATATGCTTCTGAAATAAAATTAAATCTCCATAAATTTCATTCATTTTTGACCGTTTTGTCGTCGAGTATTCCAAATCCTCAATTTTACAGACTTTCTCCGACAACACTACTGAGCAGATGATTCGTAGGCCCTTGGTTCATTCAGCAACAAATAACATAACCCTATTCCGTTCCCTATCTTAGGGCGTATAAATATTCCAGAATAGAGACTTAATAAAATTTTGGGTGAACAGGTTGAACAACAGTCTTTTCTTTATTGAAGAAATACAGATAATATTACATAGATATTTGTTCCTCTATTGGAGGAGACAACTACTTAGCCTCTCATTAAGAGGATTATACTTGTTAGGATAACCCTCATAAACCTGAAATTTTAAAACTACAAAGATTTGAAAGCTAAAACTTTGTGTTTTGAAAGAGTAGGAGAAATTTTCTAGTGATCCCCTTCTGCATTGTCCTCCCTTATTTATAATTGTCTGCGGACTTCAAACTTATATCACTTTGTCCTTTTTGGATTATATCATTGTCTTCGTCATCCCTTGTTCTTTCTAGCTGGTAGTTATGATGATTTGTCTACCATGTACTTACTAGTTGGTTTTCTTATTTTGCTGATTGTTGTTCCTTGTCGTTTTCTGCCGACAGTCTTCTCCTTGAATTTTTATATCTTTTGTTTTTTACTTCATTTTGTAAAAATTCTTTCTTTTACCCTTGTTCTAATTTGGTTTAGGTTTCTTTTGTCTAACCCAAATTTTTATCCTAAATAGGGGTTTATCTTGTTTCTCACAACAAGGGCATAGTAATGCTATTACCCAACATGCAACATGTAGCATATCTTTATCCTTGTTGCTTCAGTTGCTGGTATCTTATTTTTTCAGATTAATATCCTCTTCTTCTCAAATACGCTTTCTGCGAACTCAATACTTTTTCCTGCCTTGGAGTTTAACAGGAACGATCCATTCACCTTGTTTGATAAAATTTTGAATGGATACTTGACTTTGTCCATCTCAGTGAGTCAGACCTATAATCCTCAAGCTCTTCTGGAAGAGATATCGTTTTTACTAATAGCTGATAACAAGGGAACTTCTCCTGAGGCAGCTTTAATTTTGTTTGAAGGCTACCATGTCTGGGCTCTGCAGCTTCATGAAATGAAATGCAGTGTCAAACCCTTTTCCTGCAATTTTAAGAGCTGTTAATATGAACTTTATCTCCAAAATATCACCACTTTTTAAGTGTGGACTGTTTGCCACAAAATCATAGACCGCCTTACTAATCTATTTCGAAAGCTTTGAAATTTTTTAAAAACTTGGTGATATAGTATGAACTGAAGCCAAGGTTTCAAAGTCATACCATTCTCGAACATCATAGGGTTTGGACCCTTCTTACATCCAAACTCTATTGTATTTTTCGGAGGTTTCAATGATGGTCTTGTTGGATTGACACCTTTTCTGAGAGAAATTAATATTTCCCACATTCTCTGGTAAACCTGCCAAGTAGAAGATGAAGATATCAACTCGTTAGTATTAGCCCTAGAGATGCTTGTCATTGGCCTAAGGCTAATCTCTTCCTAATTACCCCAAGGGTGCTGGGTTAATTTGAATCATCAGGAGTTTGCATTTCTTGTGACCCAATTGTTGTCATTTCACCAGAGTCTGGTAATGGCCTTGTCAATCGATACTTGAATTCGACACTACAGGTTTAAAACCTTGTACTCTAAGGGCATATTTAGGGTCATACTCCCTGAAATCATGAGTCAACCCCGATGGTGATGCTTTCCGAATTGGTTCTCTTAGGTTGTTCTATAGCGAGGTGGATGCTAACAAAAAACTCTTTATTGCGACCTGGACATTGTCTAGATCAACTCTTTGAATTTGTCTAGCAACTTGGGCATTTACAGCTAAATGTCTGAACTCCCTGAAATCATGAGTCAACCCCGATGGTGATGCTTTCCGAATTGGTTCTCTTAGGTTGTTCTATAGCGAGGTGGATGCTAACAAAAAACTCTTTATTGCGACCTGGACATTGTCTAGATCAACTCTTTGAATTTGTCTAGCAACTTGGGCATTTACAGCTAAATGTCTGAACTTCTTGTCAAGCTCCTCGAGGTTTTCTTTGAGGTGCCTGAGCCTCAACATGATGGAGTTTGCTTCAAATGCCTCCATGTCTTGTCAGAAAATTTGCAAGAACATCTCGTGAGATTTTATAACAATAATATTATGAAAATAATACTATCATTCAGCTTGCCATCTGATAATACGAGCCTTCTCTATTTTATATTCTAATTTATTTTTCAAGAAAGCGTTAACATTGGTATTATCAATTTTTAAAGTGAATTCTTTAGCCAGTAAAAATAAAGGTCATTTCTTAAAAACCTTCCAACTACAAAGAACTTCTTTTTTGTTAGTGTGCCAGATTTGAGCTTGTTGTTCTGAGAACAACTCTCCTGTATATTTACAAGGTTCTTCCTCTGTAGTAGTTTTTTTCATGAGCACTGCTATCCGTCTATAGTCATTAGCGTTTGTGTAGACCACCAATTCGTCTTCGTCTTGTGGTATAACCAGCTTTGGCAGGTTATTGAAAATCTGTTTCAGCTCACGAATTCTTTTAGTGTGGATTTTTTTTCATTTTCACTTTGAACTTTCAATTTCTTTCAAAAGTGGTCGAAAATCTTTTCTGTATCTTGCAAGATCCTTAAATAAAGATACTTGCAAAATTAACAACTCACAAGAAGCTCTGTAACTGCTTCTTATCCTTGAGTATGTGTGAAAAATGTGAATTTTCTCCACAATATGATCCTGCAGCTCAATACCTATTTCATCAATAAGTTCCTAAGAATTCAATTTTATTGACAGCTATAGTAGCTTTCTTCTCAAAAAGTACTAAGCCTTCTCTATGGCATGCATCCAAAAATATTTTAAGATGATTAATATGATCTCGCATATTTTTGGATGGAATCAATATGTCGTCAATATAGACAAATATGAATTTATAATAATCTTTAAAATGATTATTCATTTTTCTTTGAAATATCTGATGTGCATTAGCTAAACCCATTGGAAGTACATTCAAGATTTATGTTTTCTACGGTGTGGAGAATGCAGTAAATTTATTTTATTCACTCCCCATCTTAATATAATGAAAGCCAGATTTGCAATCGAATTTAGAAAATACTTTTAGCACCTTTAATGCAATCAATTAAGTGCTCTCTACTAGGATTTACTGCATTAACATGTCCTTTAATGCTCTCTACTAGGATTTTTAAACCCGTTTATGCAATCAATTAAGTATTAGGATCTTCTGTGAAAAATCCTTTCCTGCATTAACGGGTAAGGTATCATTTGCTTCTTGAGGGAAAATTCCAGGTTTGGTCATGCAAATTCCTGATCCTAAATCAATATAAGCTGCAAAATACACTATCTTATAATAATCATATAACATACCAATAGATATGTATATAGAAAAGAGACTAGTCATTCAATCTTTATGGTAACACCATTAAGATTGAATTCATTTCGTTTTTTCTTCTCCATGGTTTATGATTTTTGAGAAAATTTAACCCCAAAGTCATACTCCAATTTTTTCATCCTGCAACATTTGTAACTAGAATTTTATGGTCTGCTATTTCTAACATGCCTTCATATCTACCAACAACAGGTTGTTGCAAATGATATAAGTCATCATACGAAAAAAACTTGTCATTCTTAGTGATGTCAAATGTTACTTATATTTCTTTCCATTCTTCAGGGCATCTAAGTTTTACCTTATCTACTCTGATCTCTTGAGGAGTTAAAGTTTTTAATAACTCTTTCTCCTTTACTTTATAGCATGTAATCCTATCTTTCGAAAAGGACATTCTGCTACTAAACTTAATTCTAGAACTAAGTTTTCAGTCTAAAATTGGTGATCATTTATAACAATATTGGCACCACCTATTCTAGGTTATTTTGCCCAACCTGATTGTATACTTCAATGTAAAACTTCCATGCACGAACAAAAAGAATATGCCCAGGCTATGTACTACCTCTAAGACCGTGTTTTCATCCTAGAGTCACATTTTTATCGGAACCCAACTCCTATCATAATATTACAAACTTTTGAGCTATTTAAGAGGTGAATTAAGACATTATGGGGTGGGGGGGGGCGGCGGTTATAATTTTAGCTAAATATATGTTCATTTTATTGCATCACATGTATCATTTACTACAATGGTTAATTCAGATACAACATAGACTTAGTATAAGGTCTATATTTTTATCTCACTAAATTTTTCGCTCTATAGATTTTTAACTTTATCTCAATATTTTGTTGTCTACCAAAGGAGAAATCCTGAAATAAGGCCAACATCTAGCATTTTGGGCAGGAAGCTACTGCACATTTTTCAGCCTAAAAAAAACTTATTTGATAATTTTACAAAGTTAAGGAAGTAAAGTGAGAAAAACAAACCAAAAAATTAATTATTTTACTTTTAAAAAAATCCAGCTACGTTTTCTTCCAATATGTGACTAACACTACCGTATAAGGATGGTAACGTCAAAAAATGAACTTGAAGAATATATTAAAGTGATTTTAAACGCAAGCATATATCAGGGGCCAACTATAATTTACCTCTTTGGATATGTTCTATTGGATTAATTTTTTACTAGCAATACATTGTTCCAAATAATCATTAACATAATCCAAAATCAATAAATTTAAAAAGAAAAAGTTCAAAATATAATATAAAACACTACCAAAAAAGGTGGAATTTGGGACGGGTTTAAAAAACGGTATTTATTTAATTTGGAACGGTTAGGGGAACACTGAATTTTTTTGGAGCGGGTGTTGGAACGGATAGAAATCCGTCTCTCTAGTTGGCGTTATAAAAATTTAGGGACGATTTATGAAAAACTGTTTCAATTTCGGACGGAAACTATATCGATTCTTGAAATTCATATCTAATATCGATTTAGTCCGTAAAATTATTAATTTAGCAGTTGGAATGGTTTGTGACGGTCTCTGGAATAGGTTGTTATGATTTTTAGGTAAACTTTGGAACAATATTTGTATTACTAATGAGATAATTCTGAAACTGTTTATTTATGGAATTTAGGAACCGAATTTGGAACATGTTTTGCAATGGGTTGTTTGGAACACATTTGTAGAACTACGTTAGTAATAGAATTATGAATGGTTTGTATAATTTAGAAAACATATGAGATATTGATTATTAATGGTATTTGGGAAGGTTCGTCCAGTGTAGGAACACTTTTTTTGGGCAGTCTTTGGAATGGTATTTGGGACGGGACTTAATAAAATTTGTAACATTTTATTTAGCATTACTAAACATGTTCCTAAATTTTGAATTTCTTAAGTTTTTAATAATTTATTAAATATTTAACAAATTTTAATAAAATTTTAGATTTAATTAACTTAATTTAATGAAATTTGAATTAATTTTATCTATAAATTTAATGAATTAAATAAATATAAAATAATAGAATTTAATAAATATCAAGAAACATAAATAATTATATTAATATAAAAAATATGTAATTACAAAAATAAAAAAATATAAAACCTGATCTAAATGCTCCGTCATCCTCCTGGTTCTCAATTAGGGGATTCGTCGGAGGCAGTGCTGCAGTCGACGAGGAGGCCCGCATCTGCCGCATCATGTCCATCATATCGGTCATCATTGTCTCGAGACAGCCGATGCGGTTCTCCATGGCTGGGTTTGAAGGTGGCGGTGGCAGTGGCGATGGCGATGTGAATGTGCGGCTGGAGACGTGAGCCTCAAAACTAAGACTGAATACTCGGCCCTTGTTCTTGTCCCCAACCATATCTGTTGCTCCATCATTGCCACTAAAGCCTGGGATTCAAGGGGGGCACTGAGGTCGTCGATATGGGCTGGGGCTGACAATCCTCCAATATCTTTTAGAACGTCTCATGTAAAACAAACAAAATTATTTGTACTTAATTAAATGAATAATTCATTATTAAAAAAATAATATAAAATATTTAGCTACGTACTGCCACCTCCGTTGCCCTTGACCAACTCTAGCCACCGTCATCTTTCTTCTTGTAGCATCGCTCGAATAATTCCATCTGTTTGGACGGCTGACCGAGCTCCATCTCTTGTATAAGGAAAAAATAGTTAATTAATTAATTAGCATAATATTTATAAATATTGATTTAACAAACAAATAATTTATATTTACTTATGAAGTTCCTCTTGTGCATGCCGATTGAGGAAGACCCCCCCAATAGACAGTCGAGGACGCCGTGGGGTTCGCGATCCGATTCGCCTTATTCTTGGAGGACTCTTGGTGGAAGCCCTCGCTGGCCTAGTACGCCTGGAGCTAGAGCCAGACCTCATTGACCAGCCACAAGGACCTGGTGACGGAGAAGGTCTTCCTGAGCTAGAGCCTAACCTCATTGACCAGCCACAAGGACCTGGTGACGGAGAAGGTCTTCCTGATGTATTTCCCAGCCCACATGTAGAAGACCCAGAACATGGACTTATTGTCACAGTCCCACGAGTAGATCATCTACAGTAATAAGATTAAACAAAATATTAGTAAAATAAATCAAACAATTAGATTATATATTAGATAAAAAAATTAAATTCAATCTAATTACCTTCATGCTTTTGAACTAGAAATATTGGTGCTCTGGTGGCACCTGCCTCAGATACGGCCACAGGTGGGGGAAATGTCCTAGCACGACCGCATTGATGCGCTTGTAAAACCGCCGTCAAACCTTTAATTAATTTGATACTAAATAATTAATTAATTTCTTAAAAAAATAATTTATAATAAAAAGATTAAATAAACTAACTTACCTCGCGTCATCGAGGTAAACTAAATTTTTGGATTATTAATAAAAAATTACAAAATTTGTCTAAATTAATTTTTTGATTATTTACATTATTATGTATAGATGTAAATATATATTGTGAATATTGTTCTAATTTATTTTAATTTTTTTATTAATATTTCAAAAATTGATCTAAATTAATTTTGTGATTATATACATTATTATGTAAGAATGTTATGGGAATATTGTTGTAATTTATTTTAATTATTTTGATTAATATGTAAAAGTGTTAATATTGGAGAAATTGGTCTAAATTAACTTTGTGATTATTTACATTATTATGTAAAAATGATCTTGAGGAATATTATTACAATTTATTTTAATTATTTTGATTAATATGTAGAAGTGTTAATATTGGAGAAATTGGTTTAAATTAATTTTGTGATTATGTACATTATCATGTAAAAATGATCTTGAGGAATATTGTTCTAATTTCTTTTTAATTTTTTTATTATTATGTAAAAATTTATTAATGTATTATTGTTAATACTGCATTAATTGTTTCAAAATTCGTTATTAATTGATTATTATGTAGAATTTATTAAATTGTATAAATTACACAAATTTGTGTAATAACACATAAATGCATAAATTGCATATATTACAAATAAATTGCATAAATTATATATACATTGCATAAATTACACATGTATCGCATAAATTTGTTAAATTGCATAAATTACATATAAATAGCATAAATTACACATAAATTATATAAATTTTAAAAAATACAAAAAGATTTATAGAAAAGTTTTAAAAAAAATACCAAAAATTACAAAAAATTACGAAAATAGCAAAAGAAATTTTCTGAAAAAAAAATCAGAAAATTTTTTTGAAAACTATTTCTAAAAATTCATACAGAATTTTTTTAAAAAAATATTTAGGTGGCTGGTTGAACCTAGGTGGTTTGTTGAGCCTTTGTGGCTGGTGGAGTCTTTGTGAATGTGCCTCGGTGGCAATAGGCTATAGCTTGGTTATTATTAACTTAGTGTTAATTATTGTGTGAAAAAGTTAATTATGTTGTGTGTTATGCTTTTTGCTTGAAATATCATAAGTCAAATACTGTTACTAACATCTTTGTTTTGCAGGTATAAATGGTGATGATAATAGCCAAATCAGTTCTTGGATTAGGTTCCCTTTTGGGTCCTAGTCCAAGGGGTATTTGTTGGATCTTGCCCGAGAACCATTTTTATTTAGTAGGCCTTGAAGCCAACCCACCACCTGATACCCTAAGAACCCGACCCAACCCACCACCCATGACCCGATCCGGTCCCATTTAAAATCCGCAAATTGTTTCCTCCTTCGTTGTATCAAGGTAGCAAAAAAGTCTTCTCTCTCTCTTCTTCAATACCACGACCGACTCTCTCTCTTCTCTTGTTCTTTATTTTCTACCATTTTCAATGCTCTGGAAGCACTCACTACCGCCCAAATCTTCATCACTTCTTCAGCATAAATCACCCCCCTTTTGGACCGAAAAAAAGAGAGCAAAGAATGAGAAACTGACAAAGGAAATTGAGAGTTTCTTAGAAGTGGGTCTGTACCCTGGTGGCCGTGGTTTCTTGGTGCAACCGGTGGTGGGTTGTCGGCAATGAGGTTGTGTGCTTCGTCCCCCTGATCTTGGCTCCATGAGCCTCTTCAATTATGTTCTGATCCTTTTATGTTTTTGCTTTTATTTTTTTTAATTTTATTATTACTATTGATATAACTCTGATTGTTGTTATCATTGAATGGTTGGTTGTATAATTTTTGGGCTCATCACTTTAGGATGAAAATCCCAACAGTCGTTTCATCAAACTTGTGAATGTCCCTATTGCTTCTGTTCGACAGGTACAATATTTTTTAAAAAATTAAATTTTTTTCTTACCACAAATAGTAGATAAATTGTCGGGAATCACATTCCTTTTTAATTAAAAAAAAAAATAAGGTAAACATTTAGAATATCTAAAAGAATATTACACCCCAATAAACATTTAAAAAATAACTATTAAAATCTAATAATATTATATTTGATAACATACATAATTCCCTAAAATTTATAAATAAAACTTGATGGTAGTTTAAAATTTCATTGAAAAAACTATATATTTTTTGCACTGAAATTAAATTATTCCCAAACCAACTTATTTGTGACCCATATATAGAACCATATTAAATCCAATCCACTCCAAACAACGTAGTTTTATGCACTTCTTTTTCTTATAAAATTCAATTATTTTAGTAACAAAACAAAACCGTAGCAAAATTAAGAAGAACTTCATTTGGCTTGGAAGGCTTTGCTGTGGGCTAAATGTGGTAGCAAAAAGCAGCATTTGCTGCGGGTTTTATATTGTAGCAAAAAAAAAATAGTAACAAAGATCATTTTTCTTTTTTTTTTTTTTTGGTAGTGATTTGCCATCCAAATAACATAATGGGATAATTACATTCCTCTTTTATGAGGTTTGATATAATTACACATATACTTTTTATAGTTTGAAAAATTACATTTACTATCCATGAGGTTAGCTTTCATCTAATATATAGGTCCTTCCGGTAGTTAGAATTCATTGAATTTATTGATATTAACAAAAAAATTTGAATGAAAAGTGTATTTAACCTCGATTAATTTATTACTTTGTTGTAGATTAAATATTTTTTTTCAAGTAAACTATATTTATAATTATGAAAATATATCTTCTCATATGCATTAACATTTGGAGATGTATAGGAGTAATTCGATCATAAAAAAATTATGTGATTTGTAATAAATTAGTGATAATTCAATCGAAGGTAAATATATATATTTTTATCCCCATTTTTCTGTTAATATCAGCAAATTTGATGAATTTTAATTAACAGGGAGTCTTATTTATTTGATAAAAGCAAAACTCAGTGATAATAGATGCAATCTTTCAAAACATAAGATATGTACGTATAATTATATTAAATTTTACGAGAGATGAGTGTAATTATACCTAACATAAATATGCATGTCACGAGGGTACTTTTATCAAAACAGATAATTGCGGCAAGTTTTATCGAATTCATTAGTTTAGGAATGTCAATGCAACTTAATGTATAGTTCAAATGGCTAAAATTATATTTAGCCCTAATTTATAATTGTACTAATGCTGAAATGTAATAATTAAGGTAAATATGTGAAAAGAGTTAAATGTCTCAAACAGCAATCTTACTGGAGCAGAGCAGACACGTTGCGGCATACACCCTTTGGGGTCCCCTGTATGACGACTTCCATTTCCCGACAGTCACAAGTCTATTTCCATTTTGTGTTTACTATATGTAAATTAAATAAAACCTCTTTTCTCTGTTGTTCGGATCAACCCAGAAAGATCTCTGTTTTTCAGACCCGAAAAGAGCAGTAAAAGAAAATCTTGGAAAATTAGACAGTAATTTCTGCGTTAGATCTCTTTCTTCTCTCTTTCAGACCCGAAAAGAGGAGGAAAAGAGCAAGTCTGTAATTCTTGTTTAGATCTCCTTTCTAAGGCTCTTTGAGAAGTGAAATCTACAATTTTCCTGGTTGATTTACAGTGAGAGGAGAGAAGATGAATATATTCAGGTTTGCAGGGGACATGACCCATTTGGCGAGTGTTCTTGTTTTGCTCCTCAAGATTCACACTATCAAATCTTGTGCTGGTAATGCATTTTCATATCCCTTTGTCAGTTTTCAGTGGGTGTTTATCTCTGGTTTGGTTCTTGAACAGTGATAGTCGTGCTTTCTGTTTTTATATGTGTTTGGTGGAGGTTATAGGTTTGATTATTAATTTAGATCCCGAGTTGTGCTTACCCTTTTGAGATTTGATTTTGATAGTTTAATGCATATATGTGCTGGTAAATTGGGAAGCTGAAATTGGATATGTGAAAGTTTTTGTGGGCTTGCTCTGAATATAGCTTTTATGCTTAGTTATAATCAGGCCTGAGGTGGGTTTGATGTAGTAAGTTTACTTTCTGCTGCTAGAGGCAGCTTAAAGTTTGAGGCAGTTTCTTGCAGATGGTTTGGCCTACTTGCTATATATGATTTAAGAATAAATAGGAGGTTCATATTGGAGTTATGTTCATATGATGCTTGCTTAGTTCTTTATCATGAAAGAAGCTGATAAATTATTTTTTTGTAGTGGAATTGTTCATAGATCAAGTGTACTAAGAGCAGAACTACTAGAAGAATGAAATTGATGTGGATATTCTGCTTCCGAAGTAGATCTCTTAGGAAAAATTTAATATTGAGAGTTGCCCTGTGTTGTTTAAACTGCATAGACACGCCGGATTGGTTTTTAATTTGCTTGAAGAGCTGCAAAAGTTATTAAAAATTTTATAATCTATAGCTGAAAAGCGAATCTCGGATTCATTTTCTTGAACTCATATAGTTAGCACAAAAAGGTTAATGGATTCACAGTCCTCCTTGAACCTTATAAACTCCCACTAAATGCAGCGTATTCTGTATTGTTTCCTAGCATATATTTGCTCTGTTAATTCGGTTGTTTGGTTAGGGTATGTAATTCTTTGAAATACGTTGGGTGGTTGACAGGAATTTGTGAGTCAAAATATAGTTATTTGGCTTAGATCTTGTCACAAAACTTTTTCAGAGGCTTGAAACAAACTATTCTTATAAAGCAAGTGTGCACAAGTGGTGAAATTTTGGAGGGCACTTTTTGCACAGTTTTTAAATACTGCATAATTTTGGGTACACTTTGTCTTACTGCATAACTGGTCTGCTCTTAAAATTATCCGAGTTTTGAAGAATTTAATTTGGGTCGACCAAATATAACATGTATAGGTTAACTGCAGGTACAATTTAGTATGTAATGAAGTCATGAGATATACCTTAAGGTTGCGGTTGCTGATGAATAACATTTGAAACGTATCTCCACAATACAGTATAGTTGCCATAAAAGTGTCTATGTCCACAGTGTAGTATGGATATCTACTCTGCTACTTCTAACTTTGGACGGCACTTAGTCCAAACTTATGTATTCCGGTCATTGATATTTGCAACTCATGAATGTATTAGTATATATCAAGCCTATTTTCAATGAAATCTTATGACTACCAATGTAGCTTATTCATCCCTATTATACAGTCGCAGTGAGCTTTTCTTGTGACAAGCGCATTTTCTTTGTCTTTATATGTATTGTTATTCTTATGTGTGATTGAGAGCTGCAATTACGTTGAATATTTCAAAATCACTTTGTTCGTTCATCTAATGCAGACATAATCTTTTACAGGCATTTCCCTGAAGACTCAGGAACTCTATGCTCTTGTTTTTGCTACTCGCTACTTAGATCTTTTCACAGACTACATCTCGCTCTATAATACACTAATGAAATTGATATTCTTGGGAAGTTCTTTCTCGATAGTCTGGTATATAAGGTATCATAAGATTGTACGCAGATCCTATGACAAAGACCAGGACACATTTCGGCACTATTTCCTTGTGCTTCCCTGTTTGTTATTAGCCCTATTGATAAACGAGAAGTTTACCTTCAGAGAGGTACTTTGCCCACCATTAGGTAGCCGTTACACTTCCATAATATATTGGAGTCCTGAATATGGCATTTTCCGTTTTCCAGGTGATGTGGACATTTTCATTGTACTTGGAAGCTGTCGCCATTCTTCCTCAGCTGGTCTTGCTGCAAAGAACAAGAAACATTGACAACTTGACTGGCCAATATGTTTTTCTTCTCGGGTAATTGTGAATTGCTACATTTTCGTTTGTCAAGTGAAGTCTTTGTGTCACCAGGAGCATTATATGCAATTTGAGCTGATATGATTCTTTTCAAGATTCAACATTTTGGGGATCTAAATTGTTAATTTTCTATTTCATACTCAATTGGGTTAGGGGTGAACAAGTCCAGTCCCTGTTAGGAACAGAGGATGATGCATGATCAGATAACTACAGGACAATGAATGATTGATTCCTAAGCAGAAACATTCTAGGTTTCTTTTGGGGGAAGGGGAAGTTTTGTGGGAGGCTTCGACAGTCGGAGATCTCTTCAAATTGTTGCAAATTAATGTTTATAAGTAAGTTTGTAGACAAATTGCTCCATGCCAACCCCAGAGTTGCAAATGTATATTGCTATCTTCCTACAAGGATTTAGTCTGAAAAAGGACCTGAATTAGTAAATGGCAAGTTTGTGTACCACATTCGCCTTGTCTAGCCTTATTAACTGTGAAATTGCAGGACCAATGTGTATTTGATATTAACTGATGATTCCTCTCTTCTTTCTTGCAGAGCATATCGAGCTTTATACATTTTGAACTGGATTTACCGCTACTTCACAGAACCACACTATGTGCACTGGATAAGTATGCCTCTCTCTCTCTCTCTCTCTCTCTCTCTCTCTCTCTCTCTCTCTTTGTGTATGTGTGTGCGTGTGTGTATGTGTGCGCTCACGCGCGTGCACGTGTTCGAGCATGCGTGGGGACAGTGTGCACTTATGCTCAGACATTCTTTTTGCGGAGGCATGCATGCTCAGCATTTGCTTATTCTCATGTTTAAATAATGTTTCTGCATAGAATTCCTTGCTGTCTCGAACATAATCATTTTTTAGAAAGATATTTGCAACTCTCTGTACAAATCATATGACATGCATTCTGGTTCTGGCGCTGCAGCTTGGATTTCAGGGCTTGTTCAGACACTGCTTTATGCCGATTTCTTCTATTATTACTTCCAAAGGTATATATACAAACACACATGCTATCATCCGTCTAAAGTTATGTTCATCTCCTAACACGATATATTTCGTACACCACCGTTTCAGCTGGAAGAACAACGTGAAGCTCGAATTGCCGGCTTGAGTTTCTGCTCAACAAAGACACATGAAACAAGAAATTTCGAGGGTCGTGCATAAATACATATATGCGACTCTCTTGAGGCGCTCAGGACTGTTCCTTTTTCGGTTTCTAATTCACTACTTGCGATAATTTTCCCAGGTAGCATATCGTTCCTGAAAAGTGCATTGATTTGTATTCATGGGAATATATAGAGGTATTCTTGTTCTAATTTGTCAGAGCATTCATGCTGAAATTTTATATAAACCGAAACGACAAGTGGGATTTGCAGCAGAACCATATGTTTACCAGTGATCAAATTACTGAATCAACATTTCTTTGGCATTCAAATGTTTGTGGTTGATGCTGTATGAACTGAAGCATATAGAAGGCACTCTGTTCTTGATATGGATAAATGATGAGTTCTAGGGGAAATAACGAATTCCAGGTTTTTAAAAGAACAAGTAAATTACATTTACACTTTTTAAGGTTAGTGTATGTACACAAATATATTTTACCCTTTGTAATAATACTGATAAAGGGCGATAGTGTAATGTACCTAAAAAGGTCTTTTCTGTAAATTTTTACCACTTTATAGAGATTGTATTTGTAATTACAATTATAATATCAAATACTGTACTTGTAATTTTGCAAAGAGTGAAAAGTAATCATGTCTTTTAGACTTAATTTTAAGAGATGTCAATCTTAAAATAATAAGATTATAAAAAATAATGAAATCAAACACTAGTTGCAAAGAAATTATTGTATATTGAAGTATATTAATATTCAAATATAGGGAAGAGTTTTAATTTTATAGCAGTAAATATATTGCAAATTTAAACAGTTTCATAAATATTTTGAGTTATTCTGTAATTTTAAACCTCTTTTACTAAAAGATTCACATGTAAGAAATATTACATATGACGGGCACATGCTAAGTAGGATTGATCATTGAAGTATGGAGATCATAATATTTGTAAAAGTTTATACTGGACAATTTAAAATTAACTTGGCAATATTGTCTTAATATAATAATTGAGGTTGGGATCTCATGAACTAGTTCAAGATCATGGGTCTAAATCCACCGGACGCGTGAGTTTTTATCTCTCTCGATGTGAGTTTATTGGATTTATTATTTTCTAGTTTTTAGTTATATTGATTTATTGACCTAACCGATATACTGTTCAGTTGTTCAATTTATCAGCATATTGATGTAATAATATAATTATCGATTCCATCTAAAAATTTTAAAATTCAACTTGATCCCGACAACAAAAGGAATCATAGTCTGTATCATTAAAAGCTCCGAACCATAGAATCGTATCTATCACATTTCACTAGATAAATACAGGCATTAGTACTACAAAAACAGAGGCAAATTCTTATGATCTAAGCCCTGAACACTGAACAGGGAAATCAGCAGATATATACAGCAAAAACCAAAGCATCAAAGTTACTAAATTTGCCTCAGAATTCCCTAATTATATATATAGAGATAGCTGGTGATTAGGTCTTCTTCACCTTTTACCTCCAAGATGATTCATCAAGCTCCATTTCCATCGATCAATGCATCTATTTGGTCGCCGTCCTGCAATCCTAGCTGAAAATTTATCGTATATTTGAACATCACGGACGTAGTTAAGAATACGAGAGTCAGGATCAAAGAATACACAGATTAATTAGATATTCATCGAATAAAAGTGTACACGTATTCTAATTTATCATATCCAAATAAAGAGTCTGATGGAATATATCACGTACACGTATTCTCCAACACATGTCGTAATGAAATCAAGCGAACCCTTTACTTTGTATACTATATGATTATCCGATCCGTTAATTTTGCAGGGCATGAAGGAAAATAAGTCCATTTAAAACAATATGTCAATATTATGGAATGCGCTAAAGTATGCAATAAATCACTTTCCGTCGATTCCAAGAACACAAGCATGTTGAACATGAGAATCACCCCTAAATGGATTAAGTATATCTGAAAATTTTGGTTACGAAGAACTACTCGGATAAGGGTTTCACTTTATCAGTTCTTAATCCCCAAGAAACGAATATCACAATATCCCTTCCTTGCCCACGAAACAGTCGGCTTTAGTACCATTTATCACGTCCTCGTCCCTTGAGCCCGACGGGCACAAGAATCATTTTTCCAACCTATGAAGTGTACTCAGAAACTCAGAGTTGAACAACTAACTGGAAAAAATACATAACTACGTGAACTTGGATTCTTAAGAAAAGCTTGTAAAATGTTCACCTTAATCAGTTCTTAATCCATGTGGACAGAGCATCACATTTGTACAAAACGAACTATTAGACTTCTGTCGATGTCTTCATAAAGTGGATACAAAAAGATAACACGAAAAAGCATATTTTCATAGGGAGATAAAACTGAAACTTATTTCTTCGTAGAACAACCATTCACGATATGATCGTGCATTTGTGATGTTGCACAATAAATCTGAATTGGGATAAAGATACTCCAAAACATATTCGCTTAATTGATAGATCAAAGAGATGAACACTTCACCTGATTCGGCGTTTTCTCATGAGAGAAAGGACGACGATCAAGCACGAAACGAGTAGAACGGTAGTCCAAAGAAGCATGGTGGCAGAAATAGGTCAAAAGCCTCCGTATCTTCATGTTCCGTTTGGCCACGAAAAAGGTCTCTTTCCCGTCCTAGAACACGATGAAGAATGCAATGACTAAGGTGTCTAAGAAGCTTCGGACAAGGCTAATGGATTAAGCAGCATGTCTTTCAAACAACATAATGAACAATAGCAACATATCTTTTATGTACTTTTAACCGCTTCGATATGCTTTAAGGTTGTAAATTCAAGAGCTCAAATGCTTAGTTTACTACATTTTTCCCTTTATAAATATGATTAAATCAGTACTACTAACGCATTCTCCTTCCTCCTCAATCTTCCTAATCCAGAAAGAAAGGTAAGAGGATATTTGGCTAAGCTCATTTACAATATCTTACAAGTTCGTACATTTTATAGCATGTCGTTTGAAGCTTATTAGCCATCAGATCTTTGTCTGAAAACAAGATTACAAAGCTTATAAAATATCAGTAACTATTGTCATGAATCTGAAGGAGTTTGTTAAAATTTTAAAAACAAGCTAGGCGCTTCTTACTAATTTCAAAGGAGTTTTAACGATCCCAACATCTCATTTTTTAAGATTATAACCTCTTTCTCTAAACAAATTATCAAACATTTTGTAACATTTTACACCCTGAAATTAGGCCAAATTACACAAACACGCCTTTCTTTTCACAAAATTACAGCTCCACCTCTTGAGGTGTGTTAGTATAATATTTTTCAGAAGTATTTGTGTAAGTTTTGCCTTTATTTAGTATAATTGCAATTACAGCTATACCTCAGGTGCTCTTGCTGTAAGTTTGCAAAAGGCAAGAGTATTTGTGTATTTTGTCCAGACCTCATGGATTGAGAATGTAATTTAGCCTATTTTATAAGCTCATAGTCAGGGTGATATGTAAAATTTGCCGCAATAATCTCATGCATCAAAATTATCCTGTTCTACACACAGTGCTTCGTACTTCTTATGAGTCATTAGATCCCAAAATCTTTGTCGCCCAACAGACTATTCCCATCAACTCAGCAGAAAATCCAACATCATAGACGTAAACCCAACAAGACAAGATTATCTGGGCTGGATCAACAACATAGACACACACACACAGAAGAAGAGATTATCTTGGCGGATCAACTAACACAAAGAAATGGAGAGAGAGAGAGAGAGAGAGAGACCTTATTGCACTTGACAGTTAGCTTGATAGTATGATTTGCAGCTTGGTGTTTAGCAGTAGGCTGCGATGTCTTGCTTCCGTTCTCTGGCGCCATTGCTATAGCTTTTCCCCCACTCTTCTGATCAATATTGTTGTAAGTAGCAAATGGGATTTTCTTTTCAGAAAGAATCTCTGTGGGAAGAGGGTTTCTTGCCGGTATGGAAACTTGAACACTTCCCCTCCTGTCTGCCTCTCTACTGACTGACACTGTATACATTTTCCTTTATCTTTGCTTTTCTCGTTCTTCTCACCCAAATAATAGTTTAGTTTATTTTGTACAAAGGAAGATTGCATGTACAGAGTTTTGTAGATTTTGTTGAAAATTTTTAATCCCATCCCAGTGGATGAAATCTGAACTTGAATTAATTAAACGAGTACAATATATTTATTATATAATTTATATACATTCTAAAAAAATAGTCAATTAAATTCGATTCAACCAAATTTTATTTAAATAATATTTTTCTGATTTTATGATCATAAGATAGTCAAATCTGAGTGGAAACTTCGAGTATATTTGGGTTCCGACACAATAAAGAAATATGACTTTTTCAATAATTAATTATCATAATCTCAAATAAATAATTGTAATAATTATTAATTAATTATGATTGTGCAACAACTTAATTAGTGTTTTGCAAAACAAAGTTAAAATACTAGTTATAATTAAAAATTATGACATATGTTGATTAACAATGATCAAAGTTTAAAATTTCACATCAATTTTATTCAACGGACGCAGATAATATTAACTTGTTATGATTTTCAATCGTAGTAATTTGTAATATATGGAACCATTAATTTTTTTTTTAATGATAATCACAGACTTTACTATGAGGCCCAGATAAATACAAGAGTGGAAGTATTTATAAGAAATCTTTTCTACTATCACTAGAAAAAATATATTGTTTCCTCTGCAGTTAATTAGTAAAATAAAAAAAATTATAGCAAATACAAATCGACTACAGCTTTGCAATAGCCATTGATTGTTGTTTCTGCAAATGTGGCCAAGATATTAGCTATGGCCAAAAATATGGTAAATATTTTGGTTATGACTAAAAACTACTGCGAATATTGATTAATCGTAATAAAAATTTAAGTTTTTACTTTGGTTTTATTTACATGGTTAATAGTATTAATTTACTACGATTTTTAAACTGTGTTCATTTATAGTGTAGTGAACACTCAATTTTTTATAGTGTAGTACGACTTTCAAACATATCCCAATTTTGGATTTTAAAAAAAAAATAAACTCATAATTTTGAAAGTTCAATAAAGGTAAATTACTATTAAAAATTAGTATATCTATAAAAAATAAATAATGCATTGCATAAACATACATGTATATTATTACATAAATGCATTAATATTACATATAAGTACTTTTTAATAAATGATAACTTAATTAAGATTGAATTGATTTTTGAAATATATAAAATCTAAAAAATCGGTAAGAATATTTTTATGTTTACACGGTAAATAAATTCTTCATTTTTATATTTGAATTAGCTCGATAAATTTATGTTGTGTATAAATGATTAATAAAAGATTCACTAATTACTCAAAATATCAAATTAAAATCAAACTGATAATCTAATAATATATATACTAAAAATATTCATGATAATGTCTACGTTGGATGTCACACCACTAGAAAAAGAAATATTATTAGCTATAATTTTAATAGTTAAAAATCATGTTAAATAAAACCGATGCAAAAATATAAATTTTTTATGAAAAAAAAAAGTTTTTTGTCGTGGCTAAGAGTTATGGTAAAACTATTTGCTATGGGTTTTAGCCATGATAAATATTATAGCCTACTTTGCAGATACCACGGCCAACAACTATTGCATGCCCGTAGTCAACAATTATTGCATGTCCGTAGATAATTATCTATGATTAAATATTGTATCTTTTATAGTCCATGAATTATTTATTTCAATTTTATTCTTAACTCTTATCGTTTTATATTAAAAAATTATAATTTTACGCTTGTATCAACTGTTGACTAACGGTCAACCAGCATAAGGGTAGGTCCCTGCCGAAGCATGAAAACTCAGGAGAGGAGCATGCAAATAACTCAATGAAGCATATAATCCTAATACGATAGATGGAAAATTCTAGTTGGAAATCAATTTGATCAAAATCTGAACCACTTATATGGTAAGATGTACTTACGAAGATGACTGCTTTGATTTTGTCATTAGTGATGGGAAATTCAAGTTCTCCATTATTCTGCATCCTGAGTAGAGCATCGACTATGTCTTCACCTCCACACTCTCCACTCTGCTTCAACTTATGTCCATCCACGATGACATCAAGAATCGTATCAAGCTTCCACCGCATCCTCAGCAGCCTGTACTTGTTCCAACTGAGAAGGAGCAGCAACTTGAAAGACGGGAACAGATCAGCCAACTCGAACCCCCCGGCCGGCCATGGTGACAGCCTTAATCCCTCGTCACCTTCCCGAACGCAGCCCGGCATGTGATGGAACTCGTGAATGCAAACACCTTCTCGGTCAGGTTGACGGCTTCCCCAGATGATGAGCACAGAGATTTCACGAGTCGGGACACCTCGTCCTGCCTAATGGACCCAAAAGACTTGACGTTTTTAGCACTGAGAAGCTCAATAATGCATATCTTGCGCATTTGCCTCCAGTACTCGTCGTAGGGGCTGAAAGCGGTGTCCGTGTAATCATACCACATGATCTTACTGCCGATACTTTCTGGCCTGTCCGCGCATGCAGGGTCCTGAACTTTGACGACCTCTTTAGTCGCCTCCCACGATGAGATAACAACTGCCGAAACTTCTCCCAGCTGCAGGTGCAAGACGGGGCCGTACTTTTGTGCTACTCTTCTGAGTGCGTGGTGCGGCAGCCCGCCCACGAGGTGGTGGAGGTGTCCAATCACCGGCAACTTTGGCGGGCTTGGAGGCAATTTCTCGTATTTTCTTGGGGACTCGGACTTCTTCCATAACTTCATGAGAAAGAAGATGAAAGATGATAAAACCAGGAGAGTAGTAAAGCTGAAAGGCAACTGAATCTCCATTAGATGTATGCTAAATTGGTAATGGATCGGTGTGGTGTTTGATGAAATGCATGCACAATCTTGTGCATGTATTTATAGTGAAAGATTTGAGCAGGAGAAGAAAAGTATGTGGTCTTTGATCTTCGGACACTTCAACATTTGATCAACTATGGTTTGAACCGTCGCCCCAGCTAAATTTACTTCAATTATTTTGAGGAAGTGATGATGACCTGATGGATGGCCACCTTAATTGAATATTCAGTCTTGGCTACTGCTTTTTATCTCTGCCTGCTTCAGTTTTTTCTAAATTAACGATTTATTTTATGGATAAATTATACTGACATTTCATGAGATTATATTTAAATATATAAATATTTTTGAAAAATTTTAGCTCAGATCTGACTCGACCAAATCTAAACCAATCATACGACAAGTGCAATATATTTATTATGTGATTGGTGTACAATTCAGGAAAAGTGACCAACCATATAACAAGGTGTGATTAGTGCATGATCAGATATATCATATTTGTCATCCCAATTACATTGTTTTATATTTTGTCATTTTTTTTTTGTGCGTGTTAATTTACTATTTTAAATTTGAGAAATTTGTTCATTGTCACATATGATCATTTTTCAGTCGATTTTTCTGCAGAAAAAACATTACGTGCACTGCTGATGTGATATTTAAGGGCAATGCATGCGTAAAATATCACTTGTGCAGAACATGTGAAAATTTTTCCAACAGAAAAATCGACTGAAAAACAGCCACATACGTCCAAGTACAAATTTTGCAAAAATTAATATGATATATAAATTGACATAAAAGAATTAAATAGTAAAATACAAAAATAGGCATAATTAGTATGAAAATATGTAATTAACTCAAAAATAAAATGGCAAAAGTACAAAATCGACATACATTCCAAAATTAAACCGATGCAATCCCAAGATTCTGCAGACGAAATTAAACATTATGCTAATAAACATAATTTACAGATAGGATTAAAGTAAATGAAACTACAAGATTAAATATTTAATTTTAATTAGCAAACAAACTGCTCAAATGTTAGCTTTAAGTTCCAATTATCCAACCAAATTCAAAGGACGCAACAATATATATTAGTTATAATATTGTTCATGCTGCTCGAATTTTCAAGTTCAGCGATGGTTCTCAAAGTAGCCACCTCCATCTTGGCTCGTCATGGCATCTATCATATCCCCATCCTCCATGCCAAGCTACGTCGTACAACAAATCAAATAATTACGCAAAAAATAAAAATAAAAAACAATTATCGCAGCTAATTCTTTTAATATTAATTTAATTTTAATAGTAGTTTCTTGTTTCTTTGTTTACCTCTGTCGGAGTGGCCGAAAAGTTGATCTGGCGGCCATTATACAAAAACCGTAGTGTTTCCAGGTCTACATTTTTTTCCTCACAGTACTTTGAGAGTAGAGCTTTCATTCTTTTTTCACGTCCAAAACGGAAATACAATTCATCTCCATCCTATACGTACACTCATCGTATAAAACACCAAATTATAATTCAATAGATAATTACTAATAATGCCCATATATATACATATACATACATATCGGTTAAATGTATTTTCGTCGCGTAATTTAGGTTATTAACCATTTTTGTCTTTCAGCTATTTAGGGTAGCATTTTGACTTTGTGTCTCTTTAATTTTCGCAATTTCAATTATTTTTTTGGCCGGAGTGCTACTTCCACCAGCGTGAAGGGTCTCCGGCAAAAAAAAAAAAAAAAAACTGAAGTAGCGAAAATTGAAAAGATGTAGGATCAAAATGCTATCCCTAAAAATTAAAGATGAATATGCCAAATGACATAAGTTATCGGACAAAAATGCATTTATATCATTTTTTTATTAAGTTGTAAATGTGCTTAACACATTAATTAGGCAAAAAAAGAAGATTAGTGATAATTTTAGCACTGTCACGTGACTAATTATATGTATTGAGTGAAAAAATTATGGGAACAATCTCATATATAAAGGGTTTTAAAGAAAAGTTGAAAATTATATAAGTTTCAGGCAATTTTATATTATTATTTTATTAATTTAAAGGAGTGATTTAGACATGCCATATAATCCTTCTTATTTGAATTATTTC
The DNA here is from genome assembly GCF_000512975.1 of Sesamum indicum. Lineage (NCBI taxonomy): Eukaryota > Viridiplantae > Streptophyta > Magnoliopsida > Lamiales > Pedaliaceae > Sesamum > Sesamum indicum. The sequence continues at coordinate 4,143,253 of NC_026154.1, forward strand.
TTATACAATCTTTTCCACAATTATTATGTTATTTCCTTTATAATACCTTAAAATTACTTAACTATAATTTTCAAATATTATGTATAAAAGTTCATAGGGCATCAGGGTCGTTTGCAATTTTTTTTTTTATTTTTATGGTTGAAAAAAATATAAGTTTAATTATAGGGAAATTGGGAGCGTCGCGAAAATAAACAAAATAACATTTGAAAATATTTGTAATTTTATCAAAGAATTGCAAAAGTTGGTGGGTTCGAAGTTTATAACTATTGGACTATACGAATGGGCTCAAAATCATAAATTGCAAATAATACTTAGTCATTTTAGCTTATTTTTAAGGGTAAATTACATCGACATTTTTTAAAATTAATCCAAAATACACACTCTTTACTTTTTATAAAATTACAGTTACAACTTGTGAAATTATAATTATAATTACAACTGCACCCTCTATTTAAATACAAAATTTATACAAACACCCCCGACAAATTGTATAATCTGATCTATGCTCGAAGAAAATCGATGTAATTTATCCTATTTTTAACGAAAAATTTGATAAATGTCTACACAAAAACCCCATCTAGCACTTATCCCACTCTTTTGCCCCTCTAAGACACTGATAATAAGATAGTTTACACAAACACACAGATACACACAGTCACAAGCATTTCCTACACTTTTCATTACTCAACAGCTTCTCTACCCCTATTAAGCAACCCAAAATTATGGAAACCATACTTTCACTCCCATAAAAATAACACCTCGAGATCAACACTTTTAATCCTCAACCAAATTTTCAAAATAATTTCAAAATTAGAAAGAAAAAAAAAAACCTCAACATATTTAATCTCATACTTTACGGAAGTTTTAAAATTGAAAAAATTCAACACATTTAATCCCGCAAAGTAGAGGATTAAGAACTTTAATTTTGGGACTATTTTAAAAATATCGATATTAAAAAGAAGAAGAAGGAGATTAGAGTACCTGAGATTTGATGCAAAGCTTGACGGCAGTGTTTGATGGTAACACCGCCGCGCTCTTACCTCTACAGCTTCCATCTCCTCCTCCCATCTTCACACTTTGTTTCCCTCTCTCTCTCTCTCTGTCTCTCTGACTGTGTGTTGTGTGTGTGTTGTGGGAAAAGCAAAATTATACAGCACCCTCACCTCAGCTAATTATACATAAGAAGAGGGGGTTTTGTGTAATTATAATCTCAAAAAAGAACTACAGCAACGCCTTACAAATACATCCAAAAGACTGATTCATGTTGGTCAAACTGAATCCCATTGGTTTGTTTCATTTTCAGTGAAGAAGAATTGGAGACATGGTAAGCACCTGACAATTTCTGTCTCATTTCAATTTTTTTGGCAGACTGAGGGAATCGCTATTTTTGTTGCTTTGTTATAATTACGATTCTTGAAAAACGTTGTTGAAATATAGGAAATAAGTTATTGTGAGCTGTATATGTACCAACAAGATAAGTTGAGCAACATCCATGGAAATATAATCACAATGGCGAATGAGACGTTCGATTAGTAGATAATAAATTGCTAGGGATGGAATTTACTTACGAAGATTTGACAAAGCTAGAAACTCTTTTGTTTTACGACGTATTTTGCGTCCGCAAATACTACCCGGAAAAAAATAATTATTCACTATAATTTTCTAAAACTTGTGGTAATTAATTTTTATTGAGTACGGTTAAATAAAATCGCTGCAAAAACATAAATTTTTCATCAAGAAAAAGTTATTTGCGACGGCTAAGAGTCATGGTAAAAATTATTTGTTATAGCTTTTAGGCATGACAAATGTTTTAGCTATCCTAGCAGATACTACGGCCAACAACCGTTGTATGGCCGTGGTCAATGACTATTTGTTCCGACTATTTTATTTTTAACCATAACAATTAACCATAGTCAATATTGCATTTTTTTGTAGTGAATTAAAGTTTACGATCATTGTTACAAATGTTTGACAAAAAAGTCGCATCGTTTTTCCTTATCGTTGTAATTATATGGGATATGATTTAATGTAATTAGACTCTCGAGTTAAATACCAAAATATTTTCTCAAAAATATTGTAATTATTCATTTTATTATTTTTAAATACTTTTATAATTATTAAAATCTTTTTAAGTTGCATTTGTATTGATGAATTTAAAATTATGGGTTTCAATACATAATAATCAGTCCTTCTAATTTATTTGGATGGTTTTAAATTCAAAGGGTTTTGATTTTTCTTAAAGTTGTTGATCTTAGTGCTATGCATTTTTCTTCAAACTTTAAAATATTTTTACTATTTTCGTCTAGTTTTATATTCAATTTTCATAAAAAATATATTAACATTTTCTATATTAAATTGATTAAATAGTGTAATTTTAAAATGACCAAAGAATAAAAGAAAAAAAATTGTGGTATTGAGAATAATTTCGACAATGAATGACATAACATAGGAGGTTTCAAAATATTATTTTGATTAAATTTGTGCTTTGTTAACTGCATAAAGTATGTAATATTTTACAAATTAATTAGAAGAATTATCAAACATTGATGAGCCCTTTGTATCGTTGTAATTTCTTACTATATGCCTTAATGAATTAATCTTGTCTAAATTTGATTGTTACAATAAGAATATAAATTAGATTTTAAGAACGATTCCACGAGATTGAACTCTGAGATATATAATTCAAAAAAAGCTAGTGACAGTTTGTTACGGCGTTAATATGAATAGGTCAATGAATTCAATTTTTTTTTTTTTTGGGTAAAATTAATGTTTGTCCTATAAATATGGAGGGTAACAGTTTTGGTCCACTTAAAATTTATTTTGATAATATGAAGGACAAGAATTATAAAAAAAAAAAAATGACACATTAAGAACATTATATTTGGAAAATGTCCGCAATTTGCAGTTGACATGCACATAATATGCACGTGAAATTTTCCAATCAAATTGGTCATTTTCTGTGCATGAAAAGAAAGAACGTCACCAATATTATGAAAAAAGATGAAAAACAAATCGAAAATAGTTCACTCATCTAAATACTCTCTTAGGATAGTGTAACTTTATTTAGATCTAATAAACAAACTAGATACAAACCAACGCCATAAATGTCTATACGGTCTATTTGGTCGATCTTTGCATTATTCTTCATGCTTGATCAAGTCAATACGAGTACGTAGCCACCTCCATCCTGATCAATCGGGGCATCGGTCGACTCTCCCTCTATTTCCAGCTATGTATATAGTCAAAACTAGCCATTCAAAGAGAAATTTCATAGTTGTTATATGTTTCCATTAGCGAAAGCAAGTGATACGCAATATTTATGACGCACATGAGACTGTTCAATCAGAAAATCAACCATCATAAGCACAAAAAAATATCTATATTAATACAAGACCGTTACAATCAGAAAAAAAAATCACATTTTAAAAATAATTCCACAAGATTGAACTTTTATGTCTATACTAATATAAAAACGAAAGGTCCATTATACTAACAAATAGCGTTTAATGACACCGTCGTACTATTTTTTTAATATGACAATTATACCCCAATGACAGATATGAAATGGAGGTTACTTTTTTTTGTTTCTTTTTTGTTTTAAATATAATTTGTTGATTTATATATTTTATTCTTATTTATAGTGTATTTTAAAATGTGAAAAATTGTTTATTATATAGAGACAGGAAAGACGTGCTATAATAGCTAGTATTAAAGAAAAAAATGCCATCTACACTCACAAAAGGCAGTTAATGACACCACTGCACCAATTTTTTTTTAATATCACAATTGCACCCCTAGTTAATTAATTTAAAAATTAATTTTAATTACACCTCTTTTTTTGTTTACAAAAGTGATTACGCATCATTTTAATACTACTACACTAACTTTTTTTATTGTGTCGATAATACCTTAAGTTTTTTTTTTTTAAATGTGATTTATTGGTTTATATATTTGTTCTTAATTATAATATATTTTAAAATATGAAAAGTTATTTTTATATGCACGCAAGAATAACGTGCCACGACGATCAACTAGTATAATTTAAAAGCTATTGATAGCTTGTTACAACATTAATACAGATTAATAGTTCAATGAATTCAACTTTTTTTTTCTTGAAAAAATTGTAATTTTCATTTTATAAGAATGGAAGGTAACACTTTTGGTCCACTTAAAATTTATTCTAGCAACGAAGGACAATAATTTAAGGAAAAAAAAGAAGCACATTGCGGACATTTGTCTCTGAAAATTTTCCTTAGTTACAGTTGCGCACATAATATGCACGTGACATTTTTCAATAAAATTGGTTATTTCCATTAGTGAATGAATATAAAGAAAAAACAGTATCAACATTATGAAAAAAAAAGCAAATCAAAGATAGTTAATTCATCCATATCCTCAACTCAGAATAGTGAGAAAAATCATTGTTATCATATACCTCAAAGTACTCATCCAAATAGACAAACTCTCACACGTTGTAGCATTTAGTCTAATAAACAAACAAGATAAAGCAAATCAACAACATAAATATCTATTTGGTTGATCTTTGTATTGACTTTCTTCACTCTTGATCAAGTAATCACGAGTGCATAGCCACCGCCGTCCTGATGCATCATGGCATCTATAGAGTCTCCGTCCTCCATTTCCATCTAATGTATAAAGTCAAAAGTAGAAATACAAATAAAAACTTTCATAGTTAGCAAAAGCAAGCGATGTGCAAAACTTATGAATAAAAGCAAGCGATGTGCAAAACTTATGATGCACATGGGATCTTTCGGTCCGAAAATCAGCCATTCATCATATGCACAAAAACGTTGCTACGCATATGAACTTCAAAACTAAACTATACTTGCGTATTGATAATACATCGACGCAAACTAATGCAAATGCAAGAGAATAATTACATTTTCGCTATCATAATGTTATTTTTAGGCAGATTTCATCATTGTTTTCTTTGATCTTACAATGCTAGGAACAAATATTTTACTTATACAGTAAAAAAGGGGTTAAATGCAGTTTACCCCATGTGATATGTGAAATGAACAAATATTTTCTATAAAAAAAAAACTTGCAAATTACCCCATTATTTAGATTGGGGGGGGGGGGGGGGTAATTGGTTTCATTTTTTAAAACACATGGGGTAATTTGCTATTTTATTTCACAACAGTTTATTTATTTATTTTTTACATTTCTCATATCATGGAGGTAAATTGCACATTTCCTGTTAGCAATTTGTGCATATCGTTACAGAATCACATTTAACATTAAATTCTAGCATCGAAGATGGAAATAAAGATGTTACGCGGAAGTATCATCAGACGTTACCTCGAGGGGAGTTTTTGAAGCTTTTACGCGTCGGCCATCGTACACAAATGCTATTGCATCGTAGCTTAATTTCTTCTGCCTACAGTAAGATGTAAATAAGTGTTGTAGTTTCTTGTCGCGTGGAAACCGGTAGTAGACCTCGTCCCCATCCTGCAATGACATAAAAATTAAGTAGTTCAAAGATAACTTGCATCCAGAATTAATTAACTACATTCGTATTACTGTGAGATATTCTGAATGCGTATATATATTATAATTAATTATTGATCTAAACTTCAAATATATAATTCATGGGTGAATAGCAATTTGCACCATGTGATATTATAAATGAGTAAATTAGTTCTTTATGGAAAAAAAATAGGAAGGTAAATTGGTATATTTTAAATTATATAAAGATGTAAATTACTATTTATTTTTTCGTAAGGGGGTAATTTGCTCATTTGTAATATTATAGGGGGTTGCTTGCATTTTTTTATGTAATTAATAAACAAATATGATTAATTATAGTTAATATGATTAAGATAATGCATGCTAATCAACAAATATGTAAATAATTGTAACCAAAATAATTAGTGCACGACGGAGTGCAGGTATATCATTAGTTAGTTAACCTGCACAAGGATCTAGGCAATTATTTAGTTTTAGGATTCTGGGGGGATGATGGTATTAAGTACTGGGAATACTCGTGCGCGCGCGGAACAGCCTTACTCTCAAGGAAAACCTCGCACGGAGAAAGGGTATTTTTATCAATTTGTTTTGAATTTAAAGATTATTCGAAAGATATGACATAATTAAATACTTTTAGTTCAGGAGA